>NC_050573.1:253384775-253685461 GCF_011100635.1 Trichosurus vulpecula
TCTTGGGTAAGAAAGTGGAAACCATAGAAACACAGGTTGCATTTTTCTTACTGCTGTCCATTGAAGGAAAGGGAGGCAGGAGAAAAAAAAAAACTAATTTGGAAAGAGGAACAGTCAGTTAAGAAGGCTATACATGAGAATGGGAATTTTATTTCTGAACCATGATTTATAATCAATACAGAGGTGACAATTTATTTACCAGTCATAGACTACAGCTAACAGAGTCTAATAATATTTAACAGGTATCTTCCCAAACAAAAGGGCTTTAAAATAAAAGGGATGGAGGATGAAGATTATCTGTGTATATCTTCCAAGTCAGATGGTTCAGAGAAAATCCACAAAAGAAAAAGAACGGTAACTGAGACACCTAGAAATTCACAAGAGAAAAATTCCAAGAAAAAGCACTAGAAATGAAACCTCAAGTGTCTATTTGTAAATGCCCAAAGCTTAAGAAACAAAGAGAACAAAAGGTCTTAACACTGGAAATCAAATTTAACTTCACAGATACCATTGGGACTTGGAGGGATGAAATCCATGAAGGGATCATAGCTGTTTGTTGTATAATAATTTGATGAGAAAAATCTCAGAACCAAAGGAGGGGGACATGATGGGAGGCATTTGGCAAAGGAGGGAGATCAGGAGAAGTGCACAAAAGCTGGGAGCAAGGCCAGATAACAGAGGATTAACGTAAAAGCATGGCAAAAGTCCCACAAAATGTGTCAGCAGTGCTAAAGTTCAGAATGAGCTAATATTGGCAAGGGTAGTTAAAGAACAGATTATTCAATAGATGGTTGGTGAGTATCTAGAAAGGAAGTGGTGATGACAAACAGTCAACATGGCTTCATCAAAAATAGGTCATGCCAGGCTACCCTTATCTCCTTTTTTGACAGAATTGTTAAACTAGTACAATGCCTTGGTTATAGTTTGCCAATATTTGTTTGGCAAATCTTTAAATAAAGGGGCACGTTGTTCTTGTCGAGAAGATGAAAAGTTGTACATTAGACACAATATAATTTGATGTATTCAGAATTGGTTGAATGACTGGATTCAAAGAATAGTTGCTATTGATTCAATGTCCACATGTTAAGTCTTCAGTGGAGTTCCCCAGGGATCTGTGCTTGGTCCTACGCTATTCAGCATTTCTATCAATGACTTGAATAAAAGTATAGATGATATTTATCAACTGCATAGATGACAGAAGGATGGAAAGAATAGTTGATACATCCAATGACAGGATCCAAAAGGTTCATGACAGACTTAGAGCATTTTGGCTAAATCTTACAAAATAAAAGTCAATAGAAATAGATGGAAAGTCTTATAACTGGGTACTAAAAATCAATTTCATAAATACAAGATGGGAGAGGTATACCTAGATAGCAGTTCTAAAAAAAAAAAAAAAACTAGGGATTCTGAGTCATCAAAATGATGTTACAACCAAAAAAAAAAAAAAGAAAGAAAAGCTAATACAATCTTGGGCTACTTTGAGAGAAGTACAATTTCTAGGAACAGGAAGTGGAAGCTCTGTTGCATTCTTCTGTAATCAAATCCCATCTAGAGTACTGCATTTTCTGAGCATCACAGTTTAAAAAGAACATTGAGGAACTTTACAATGTCCAGGGAGCAACTAGTATGATGTAAAGCTCTAAGTCTATGTCACATAAGGATCAGTTGAAGAAAATAGGAATGTTTAATCTGGAAAAATAAAGAATCAGAGAAAAAGGGAGGGGGATGATCAGTTTTTAAATATTTACAGAGTAGTCATGTGGTTGAGGGATTAGGACTGTTCTGTTTGTTCTGTGAGAACAGAAGGAAGAGGAAAGAACAGAAGTTATACAGAGGCAAATTTATACTTGATGTCAGGGGAAAACTTCTTTACAATTAGAGCTGTCCACAAGTGGGAAGGGCTGCCTCAACAGATGGTGAGTACCCCTTCCTCAGAGATCTTCAAGCAGAGGTTGGATATGTTATAGTGGTAATTCCTTTCAGGTTTGAATTAGACTAGATAGCTACTCAATTCCTATGATTCCAGGATTTACTTAAGTAGGACAAAATGTAAAGGGTTAAATAAATGTCTGGTTCCAAACTTTGCCCACAGAGTATGTTCATAAAATGATCATCATTTCCTAATAGCATGGCCATTTCAAGTAGCCAGAAACTCCCCTAAATATTGAATTCCATCAGACATGAAAAGGTAGAAACAGTTTATTTCTGGAATGCTATTGAAAATACAAAGACTAATTCAGAAATCCACATATTGGTGGGGGTTTTGCTTATGTTTTAAGAATCACTGGTTTAGAGAAGGAGTTAAGAAGATGTACATGAACTTGCTTGATGTTACATATTTATCATTTTCACTAACATCTAAATGAAATGTATCATTTTATGAAATTATTTAAAAATATTATTCTGAAAAGTCTGTAGGAATCACTAGACTGCTGGGGGTCCGTCCATCCATACACATACACACACACGACCTGCATTAGAGGAAGAGGAGCCTTAGGGATCATCTAACCCAAATGTCTCATTCTACAGATGAGGAAATTTTGGCTCTTAGAAGCCAAATAACTTGCTGAAGTTCACATAGCTAGTCAGAGACCAGACTAGAATCTGAAACCACGTCCCATGACTCTAAATTCAACGGTTTTTCCACTGCTGTCATGTTGTCTCTCAGATAATTATGTGAGAAAAGGCCATGACACTCCTCCGCAACAGAGGCTTCCAGCAACTCGGGGAATACTAACAGCATTTTGGTTGAACCCTATTTCAGGTTGGGATGCCATAGCTACTCTTCCTAGAGTCCTTTGGTCAATACTATGAGAGTGCTCTGCGAAATTTTCTGAAGCCTAAACAGAATGATTTGAGAAAATCTTGCCCTGGTTGTACGGCTTTTGAATTCTAGTAGTGTGGAATTCCATCAAGCTTCCCAGAAGGGCCAGAAAAAATAGCTTCCCTTTTACTTTGAAAAAACTTTTCTACCTACTTTAACACTTGCTAAGCCTCAAAAGAGTCAAGGCTTCCCAATTATATATCCAAATGCTAAGGAAGCCTACTTAAAACTAGAGGTTGACCTAGAAGAGCCTCTGAATGTTCTCAATATTGAACTGGAATAGTAAAATCACATTTCTTGAAACAGGTAAATATAACCTTAGTAGATATTCATGGATCCTACTTTTCTGGTCTATGCTAGACTGGATCAGTTGCTAGAACTGAGAAAATGCATGATTTAACTATATCAGCTAATATCATATTGGCATAGTGACTCTGGCTACGAAGGAATGGAAGCCATTCACTAATTAAGATAATATGATTTTCTAAAAGTTCATGAACACATAGGTTGGAAGAGTGCTTGCATAAGACAGAGAAGCACAGATTTTTACACTTTATCTAAACATTTGTTCTATTCCTATAAATGCCAAAGTTCATTTAAGTTAAGTCAATATGACAAGTTTTAGACTTTCCAAGCTATGATCTTTTTTTTCTTTTTTCTCACCTTTATCACAGATAAAACACCTTCATTGGTTTGGGGGTCTGTCACAATCTGAAAATTTTTATTTCCATTGCCCTTTAAAATGGTATAATTAGCTCTCCAATTGGCAGTGTTGGGCAAATCCTTATCTTGTACAGCTATTCGTAAAATATTCATCTTGATTGTATTTTCCTCCACTGATGTTTCATACTGAAATAAATAAAAGTCTCATTAGGAATTTCCTTTACAAAGAGAGAAAGCTATGTTAACGGTAGTGAAAGTTCTCCTCCCTCCACCAACTCCAAGAGCATTTGATATCACAGTTTTCACAAATGTGATTTAAAACAAGGAATTCGAATGGTCCTATCATTCAAGGTCATTTTTAAAGAATGCATTTAGAGTAAAAATTAGATTAGTCTGTGTGACAAAGGAATACAACCATTATGCTAATCAAAGTGATAAAGCAGTTTTCTTCTTATGTGTAGCAACCATCTAACCTTTCTTTAATTTTACTTGGGGGAATTTGAATAAAGATACTATGTATTTTGTAGTTTTATGGGTTTTTTTTTCCAGGAAGTAAAACATTAAATTAACTCAGATGACATGATTCATGGTTAAAAAAAAATTAGATGTTTTGATTAGATGTAATGTATCTTATATTAAATAAGTGTAAGCACTTACCGTAGACTTAGTGAAAGTGGGAGCATGGTCATTTGCATCTTTTATTGAAATGATACAAGTTGATGTATTCATCAAACCAAAAAATTGTCCATCCATATCTTGTACTTTCATTGTTAATTTGTATTTGTCTACTACCTGAAACCAAAAATAAAAATTCAATTGTAGTTGGAAAAGCTAATGTTTGCTCATATTCTTAGACCAGAGCTGTCCAATCTTAGGTTTTCATTGAAACAATAGACAATAGATTTGATTTGCCATTTTAGTGAAGAGTTCTGTAGTAGCTCCGGTAGGCTTACTAAAGCATTTATGTAAATTTCTACATTTCTATGCCTGTAGGTGGGCCGCATAAATCACACTGCAGGGGGCCGGCCTATGGGCCACATTTTGGACAGCCCTTAGATAATTTATCAAATGGGAAATGGGTCTTCCTTCTTATAAATATGAATCCATTTCTTATAAAGGTTGGAAATGACTTTTATCAGAGAAACTTGCTATAAAAATTTTTTCCTAGTAAATTAATCTTAGCTTTATTAGATTTGTTTGTATTAAAACTTTTTTTTATTTTATGTATCAAAATCATACATTTCACCTTTGTTATACTCTCTATACCTTCTTTGGTCATGGATTTTCTCTTTATCCCTAGATCTCTAATAGGCAACTTTTCCCACGATATAACCTTTTATATCTAGGTCACATGTCGATTGGGAGGATATCTCTGTATATGGTGTGAGGTATTGGTCTAAATCTAATTTCTTCCATATTATTTTCCAATTTTCTCAGAAATTTTTTGTCAAATATTGAGTCCTTATATCAGTAGCTGGGGCCTGTGTATATCAAATAGTAAGGTATTAGACACATCTGCTTCTATATGTTAGGTACCTAATCTGTTCCACTGATGAATCCCTTTCTTAACCATGATGAAATAGTTTTTAAAAATAACTGCTTTGTAGTATAGTTTGAGATATGGCACTGATAGGCTCTCTTTCTTTCCATTTCTTTTCATTATTTCTTTGGAGTTCTTGACTTTTTTCTCCATATGAATTTCATTATTATTTTTCACTCTAAGTTATACATACATACATATATATATATATATATATATATATATATATATATACATACATATATATATATATATATATATATATATACTATTTATCATTTTAAGGAAAAGATCATTTATTCCTGTTTTTAAAATTTATTTTTAAAGAAATTCACAAAATTGAAACCAAAAAAATGAATTGATATATATAACTAGTTTTTTTAAAAGATAAACTATTAACTAACTTGATTAAAAAGAAACAGAAAATTAAATTACCAATATCAAAAATAAAAGAATTCAAAAGAAATGAAAAAGGAATAAAAAAAATCTGCATTGTTCAACTACATTTCAAGTGAAATAAGTGAATATTTACAAAAATGTGAAACATCCAAATTAATGAAAGAAGAAATAGAGAATTTAAGCAACTCAATTTCAGATGAAAGAATTGAAAAAACCAAACTTTGGCTTTGAAGCTTGGGCCTTCCATGCTTTCCTCTTCACCCCAACTCCTCTTCACATTTAATTTTGATGCATATCATTTTTTAATGAAATATCCACCATCTCCCAGTACCCAAAAGGTAAAAAAGGTCTTTCTTTTCCTTCATCCAATTATTAGGTTATAAAATCCCACTGTCTTTCCATGATTAGCTAGAAAGAATCAAAACAACTATTGGACTTTGCTTTCATGTGACTAAAAATGTAATTCTAATGTCTTCTTCAATTTACCACCTCCTTACATTGCACTTTGGCCTCTATTTTTACATAACATGGATCATTTATTTAAACCTACATGGCCAAAGTTTGTTTATGCCTTTATGCCATTTGATTCAGTCTATGGTTTCTGACATGACAAAGGAGAAAAAGTATTCACTCTGGAGTTAGAGGACCATGGTTCAAAACCTACCTATGAAGCTTCCTATCTATTTGAGCTTGGGCAAATTATTTCACTTCCCCGAAATTCAGTTTCCACATCTGTACAATGAGGAGTTTGGACTAGATGACATAGTGCTACTTTGTTTTACGTGATAATTTCCTAGTGGTCTATTAACATGATTTGTATAGTATGTAACACAGCACCATATATTCCGGGGAAAAGGAGAGGAGAGACCTTTCTGGCCTATTGGGTACTGGGAGATGGTGGACATTTCAGAAAAAAAGGTATGCATCAAAATTAGATGAAAAGAGTTGGGGTGAAAAAGGAAGCATGGAAGGCTCAAGTTTCAAAGCCAAAGTTAAAGATCTTGCTTCTGTTCATACTGTGTTAGGAAGTTTTATAGTAGGATACTATAACAGCAGATTTTTTTTCCGGTACAATATGTAAAAGATACTTCCAAATTTTTAACCAGCAAAAATAATTATCAAATACTTTTGAATGATGAGATTATGTGTTCTAAATATTAAAATAGTAAACTACATACTAAGTTAAGTTATTCATTTGCAGCACAGAGCTATCATATAAACAATAGAATTTCCCTGTTTTTCAGTTTCCTCCTCATAATCTTCACTCTCCTTGATAGCCTGCTACATTGGAAAGCGTTGACCACTCTCTTGACCACCATTCATACACTATCCTATTCCTCCTCTTTGAAAAATCTATCTCTGCCTCTTTGATGGGCTACTTTTTCCTCCACTGTCCTTAATGTGAATGCTCCTTACAATGAATTACCTACAGAAATTTTTTACTGAGGCTCCCAATCTTTAACATAACATATCTAAAACTGAACTGGTTCTGGGAAAACTGCCACCTTCTTCAAAACACCGAAACCTCAAAACCACCAAAACCTCCTCCTTCATTGTCCGCTTAAGTAATCAGTTGCCAAATGCTGTTAATTTATCCTTCATCATGTTTTATGTCTAATTCTTATTTCCACTGCCATTCTGATTGTCCAGAACCCGATGAACATAAACTTATTTCTACTCTGCCAGATTTTCAAATACTCTGAATCTAGACTACTCTAAGTCTCCTAAATGTTCCTATCTCTACAATCTTCCCTCTGCAATTAATCCTACATAATAAATTCGTCTTCTTAAAACACTCAACACATACTGGTAAGCAGGAATGTTTCCATGATACCTCAAAGTCAATAAGATACAATTCAAACTTCTTAGAGTGAGGTTTAAAACTTCCCGTAATCTGAGCCCAACCTGCCTTCCACCTCATTTCTGATATACATTCTGCCCTGGCTAGACTCCTATCTGACTACTATGCTCTAAATATAGGGGATTCATTACTGCTTTCCACTATGGTTTCTGTTGTATGCCCCCACACACTTCCTGCCATATAAGCCCTATGTAGACCCTATGTCAGGGCCTACCCTTCCATGAAGGTTGCCTGACTCCTATCTTAAAATGGCTTTTCCAGCTAGAACTTACAGATTTTGCAGGTGAGGAAACTGAAGCAAACAGGATTAAGTGACCAGCCTAAGGTTACACAGCTAGTAAGGCTAGTGAGGCCAGATGTGAACTCAGGAAAATGAGTCTTCTGGACTCCAGGGCTGATATTCTATCTACTGCACCACCTAGTTTCTCAGAACTTACTAATCATACATTTATTCAATATATGATCAAATACTACAGTAAAATGAGACAGTATATGTAAAGCACTTTACCAACCTTAATATGCTATATAAATGCTAACATAGTAATTATTGAAAAAAGTATTATTTTATAATAATCTGCTGCCTCATTGTGAACTCACTATTATCCCCTTGCAATCAAGCTTCTATGCCTTCTTTTCAATTTTTTTCACTAAAAGTCACCAAAGACAACACAAAACCAAAAACATGGTAGATACCCATGGATTAGGGAATGGTTACACAAATTATGACATATCCACATGATGGAATATTATTATAAGAAATGATGGGGCAGCTAGATGGCACAGTGGATAAAAGATTCATCTTCTTAAGTTCAAATCCAGCTTTAGACAAGTACTAGTTCTATGATCCTGGGCAAGTCACTTAACCCTGTTTGCCCCAGTCCCTTATCTGTAAAATGAGCTGGAGAAGAAAATGGAAAACCACTCCAATATCTTTGCCAAGAAAATCCCAAATGGGGTCACAAAGAATCTGACTGAAAAACAACTGAACACAGCAATAAAAAAAATGATGGGTGTGATGACTACAGAGAAGCATGGAAAAGACTGCACAAACTGATACAGTGAAGTAAGCAGAACCAAGAAAACAATATACATGACTACAACTTAAATGGAAAGAAACACCACAAAACAACTGTAAGGGCAAGCAAAGTGGGGCTTTTTGTTGTCTTTTGTTTTGGAGTGCTTCTCAGCACTAAGGCAATCAATGCCTTTGATTGAATCTTGCTTTTATTTGTAGACAGGCTCATACCCTTTTGCTAATTAGGTCATGAGAGGTGTGAAACCCTCTAGAGGGGTGAAGAACTCTGACCCTGAAGAAGTGTATATATACTCTGAGGTTAGCATTTTGTTTGGGGGCTCGCTCATTGGAAGAGCGTTGGAGTGGAGACGCTGGGTAGCCTATAAGGAGCCCCCAAGCTTTGAAAAACCCAGATATTAGTGCTTCTCTCTGGTAACTATGTGTGGATTGTGATTTGTGTCTGTAGATCTGTTTGTAATTTCTGTTTGTATTTGCTCTGAAGTTCAGGGTGCTGGCTTTTCCCCCTGAACTAAATGAATTGTATATGTATGTTAATTAAAGTAAGATTGCTAATGCCTTAAAGTTGCCTTAGAAAAACAGATCAAAGGACCTGTGCTAGCAGCCCTCCGGTGTGCTGGTGTTGTTGGTCTTACCCCTCCACAGCATTGTTGTTATAACAATAAAAAGCAAAATTATAAAAAACAAGCATGGCTTCAAAGAAATGAGAAGACATCTCATCCTACTCCTTTCCAGAGTAGAGAAAGGTCCACAGATATACTACATGTATTTTCAGATTTTTTTTATATGTTGATTGGTTTACTTGTTCTTTTCTTCTTCTTTTTCTTTTAAAAATATTATTTAATACAAAAGATAGCTCTCTGGAAGAGGGGAGGAATAATACAGAGAAAAATTTAGATGCATACAAACAAAAAATCAGTAAAATATTATTTAAAATATAATTAAAAGTCACAAAAAGGTTTTTTTTAACTAGAATTCACACATCTTATCTTTACAGTTGTTCCTATAAACTATCTCCCTAGCCTCCTTCTCATTCTGTAAAATATTCCTCTCAAGATATTTGGTTACCATATTGTACCATTATCAAGACTACAACCCACCAAAACCCTCAGATCTTTTTCAGACACCTGTCTAGCCATCATTCCCCCATATTATGAAGTTTAGATCAAAATGTAGAATTTTTATATCTATCTTGATTAAAATACATCTTCCTATACTTATCCCAATTCAAGGCTATCCATCAGGCTATTTTTTTTCTTTCAGATCATGATTTATTCAATGTGTTAGCTAGCCCTCCCAATGGTGTGTTATTCACAAATATGGTGGGTACTATTCTCTCATATGAGAAAACCTAATTGGAAGAGATGGGGGAAGAGAGAGAGAATGCTATTTGTTCCTTATCATCATCATCATAGCCCTCATCCTCATTTTTTCTTTCTCTAAAGAAATCCTAACTCTCTGAAGAGATGATATCATTTTTTCTATCCACCACAAGGCCAGGACACTACAACACAAAGAGTTAGGGTTCAATATAATGTTGACTGAATTATTACTTATGACTTTTGATCACTTTTAGTTTGGAAAAATGTCTATTGTGATTTAAGGGCTGAGTGGTAATAATAATAACAATACCCTTATATTAAAAGATGCTACATGTATTCTGAATCCTACTTTCAAGATGAACAATCACCGTGTGCTGGTCCATCATTCATATTCACTCTTTCAGTCCCTTTCATGACCAAGAGCACATTTTCCAAGCCAGCTCATGGAGGTTAATGGTTTGGGCTGGTTCAGGCTATAGCCATGCATAAAGCAAAGGAAACTGTCGTGCACTAAGATTTGACCCATAACCATAGCTTCAATTTCAACCAAAACCCCAGTTTCAACTGAATCCACAGGAAAAATCAAAATAATTTCAAGAATGCTTTTAATGAGCCAGTCTCACTCTTCTTGGTCTTTATCACTTTGCACTGTTCTTCCATCCTTTGGTAATTAACCCCCAAAATATCATATTCCATTCTCCTAATGGTGCATCCCATACAATTAGAATAAAGTAATAAAAGAACCAGTTCAAATAAAATATGAAAATCATAAAATACATCCTCTCACTGCAATCTTTTTTACATGATCTGACTCTTTGCACTTCTGCACCCCCCCCCACACACATTTCAGCTAAAAGGTGTTTCTTTAAATTGGAATCATTTTTAATAATACTTTTCAGTGAAATTTGACACAGCAATTAGATGTTATGCTTAAAGTTACCTCTCTGTCCAGCTGATGTGATATTGTGGTGATCACGCCTGAAACTGGATGCACTGCAAATAATTTAGGAGATGGTGGCTGCTGCTCCATAATGGAGTACTTCAGACGAGTATGCATCGTATCAGGTTCATCTCTATCTGTGGCAGATACTTTCCCCACTGTAGTGCCTGTGCATTTGGAGGGAAAAAAAAACCCTCTTCAGTCTCCACAAAAAAAAAAATACAACCTTGTGCCTCCCATCTATATGATTTTATCCCAAATAAGGCAGCCTCAACAAATACTATTTTACCTTAACACTGTTTAAGTGTTATAACCAAACCACACCATAAATTCTCAAAATCTTGCTAGAACACCATGGATTGATGATTACTTTTATGGAATCCACTGTTCTTATCATAGCACTTGACATAACACTACATTTTCATGGAACTAATTCATGCTATCTGGGAGGATAGATCTCCACTCAGAAAATTCAGGAGAATGTTAGCAAAAAAAACTGATAAATAATTTTGAAGGGAAATAACTTTAAATATTTTGATAGTATTTTCCTAAATATGGATAGGGAGTAGATCTGTAATTTAATTTAATTTAATTGGTCTAGGCAACTCCTAGATCAGGAAATTCATTCCACCTATGTACGTTGATACTTTATCTTCAATTTATAGTATTACAGAGTAGCCTAAATAACTTAGAGCTTAAGTGACTTACCCAAAATCACATAGCCAGCATGTGTCTGAGACAAAATTTAAGCTTAGGTGTTACAGGCCACAAGGTCATTTATCTATGCCATGATCCCAATCACAAATTTTCACAAATAATTTAAGATTTTTTTTAAAAAGTCACCAATTATCAGATAGTAACTATGCATTAAGCAACCACAATGCATTCTATTATATTCACAATTTAAACTATTACACAATTAATTACCATAACTGTATATTTCATCCACAATGTTATATTGTCAGGTAATGACTTGATTTAAATTATGTAATGATCTTCATAAAGTCAAAATAATAGAAAGACTGTATGAATGTAAGAGAAAAAATATTTTCTCTTATTAACAAATTTGACAGCTCTTTTTATGGTGGCAAAGAACTGGAAATTGAGGAGATGCCTATCAATTGGGGGAAATGTGAACAAATTGTGATATATAATTGTAACCTAATATTATTATGCCATAAGAAATAACAAATAAAATGGCTTCAGAAAAACCTGGGAAATCTTATATGAACTGATGCAAAGTAAAGTGAACAGAACTAAGAGAACATTGTACGCAGTAACAATATTGTAATGATGATCAACTGTGAAAGACTTAGCTACTCCAATCAATACAACGATCCAGGACAATTCCAAAGGACTCGTGATGAAAGATGCTATCCACCTCCAGATAGCAGATTGAAGCATATTTCTTCTTTATTTTTCTTGCTTTTTTTTTTTTTTTGCAATATGACTATTGTAAAAATATATTTTTCGGAGAGGATTCTGGGAAGATGGCAGAGTAAGTCAGAAAATTCCAAGCTCTCAAGGTTTTCCCCCACAAAAGAGTTAAAATAGCATCTTAGGGCAAACAAAGTGTGGGTGGAGACCAAGAAAAATGGGGGCACAATCCAGGTTTTCCTCGGACAGTTTAAGAAGATCTGAAGAGAAACTAGGTTGGCCTCCCCCTCCCACATCCAAGGAGTAAGCACCTCCAGGCTAGCTCAGTTTTAACAACAAGCTGGGAAGCCAGTTAAACAAGTAGCAGCAAGCCCCGGGGTTAGTTGGTCTGAGAGGCTGCCTCTGCCCCAGCCACTGGAACTTTTCACCCCGGGATAATGACAAGATTCTTGTGTTTGAGCCCAGGAAGACTTCGGGAACCTCTCCTGACGAGGATCACCAGACTCAGCTGTGCTCCAAAGAGCAATGGGGGTGAGAAGGAACCAGCACACGCCCGGTGAGAGCAGAAGCAGTGGGGCAGGAAGCCCCTGGCTGTGGACCCTTTACAGAAGGCTGGAATTTTGGCTTTGTTTCCAGGCTGGAGGAGAGAACTAAAGATCTGGGGCAAGACGCACCAGTTCCCATACCTCAGGGCTAGAGGAGATTATAAAAAGCAAGTTATTACTACAAAAAAAAATGCACAGGCAAAGGAGAGAGAATCCAACTATAGAAAGCTATTGTTGGAATAGAGATGACCAGGGTTCATCCTCAGAGGAGGATATTGAGGTAAAGAAACCCCCAAAGAGCAAAGTCAAATGGTCACTTGTCTAAAAAGAATTTATAGAAGATCTTAAAAAAAGACTTTAAAAATCAAAGGACAGAGATGGAGGAAAAACTAAAACTAAAAATAATCCAAGAAAAACAAGAAGGTTATGAAAGGAAAATCAACCAATTGGAAAAGGAGATCCAGAATCTCAAGGAGGAAAATGACACCTTGAGAATTAGAGTTGGGCAAAGTGAAGCCAGGGAAATTATAAGAGATCAAGAAATAATTAAACAAAACATGAATAATGAAAAAAATAGAAGAGAAAGTGAAACATCTTATAATAAAAACAACAGAGTTGGAGAATAGATCAAGAAGAGAAAATATGAAAATAATTGGAGTAACTGAAAGTCATGATCAAAAAAAGAATCTTGATACAATAATACAAGAAATAACTAAAGAGAATTGTCCTGAAGCATTGGAACAAGACAGGGAAGTAGAAACAGAAAAAATTCATCGCACAGCACTTAAAAGAGATCCTGTGAGGAAAACTCATAGGAATATCATAGTCAAATTCTGGAACCCCCAGCTCAAGGATAAAATATTAAAACCATCAAGATTAAAACAAATCAAATATGATGGGGCCACAATAAGAATTACACAAGACCTAGCAGCAGAGACATTAAAGAACCGCAGGTCTTGGAACACAATATATAGAAGAGCAAAAGACCTGGGGCTCAGGCTTAAAATATCACACCCTTCAAATTTCAGTATTATGTTGAATGGAAAAAAATGGACATTTGACAAACCCTCTGACTTTCAAGACTTTGTTAAAAAAAAAAAGTGCTCAACTTAATGGAAGATTTGACATACAAGAACCAAGAGAAACATAAGGTACACACCAAAGACTAACTATAAGGGATTCATAAGAACAGATTGCTTACCGTTTATATGACATAAAATGTAAAATGTATGTCTAACATTCTTATTAATAATTGTCAAACTCATAAGAAAGAGGGAGATAAACCTGACTATGATATGAATTTAAAAAGTAAAGCCATTTAGAAACAACTAAAAACAGGAACTATTTTATACAAAAGAGGTGCAAAAAGAAGAAAGGATACAGAGGATTTCGATAGGGAGGAGAGCTGATGGTTCTGGTGGCCTACTTTCATCGGGAATGGGTTTGGGAGGGAACAATACATGTGTATTTAGAAGAGTGTAGAAGTCTTCTAAATTTAGAAGAAATAAAATGGTAGGTGTATGGTGAGGGGGAAAGGACAAGGGAGGGATTAGGACAGGGGAGGGATTTTTAGAGGGGAGAATGAGGGAATAGGTAAAGGGAGTTTAGATCAATGGGAATGGGGGGATAGGGGAGGGATCCTTAGAGGAGGGAAGGCAAGTAATAGAAGGGCAGGGTGGTTGGTAGGCAAGTAATAGGAGGGCAAGGTAGTGGGTAGAAGTAAAGTAAATGAGGCAGGAAGGATAGGAAATGAAAGATATGTACAAACACAAAAAACAAAGATCAGGAGTAGATTATGTTTGGGAAAGTATATGTCTATATACACATGTATATATGTATAAGTTCATGTATATATCTGTATGTCTATCTATATATCAAGAAATGTCTAAATTATATTGTAGCCTCCTGGGGTGCTGGTGGGAGGGGGAAAAAGAACAAAGTTAAAAAGTACACAGCAGAGAACAAAAGAAAAGACAAGGAAGCAAAGAAAAGATGGACAATTCTCAATGTAAGGTGTATTATTTATCATTTCTTGAAATGAAGATTTGTTACATATTTTGAATCCTCTCCTATGTTCTGCTATGCACATGACATGCTTTTTTTTCTTTCTTACTTTACATTTAAGTTTCAATATTTAAGTTTACAATATGTTTTTGTTTCTTTTTTCTATTTTCTATCTTGTATTTGTGTTCTGGTAAAATAAACTGTTTAAAAAATAAAATAAACAAAAATATATTTTTCATGACTTCAGGTGTATAATGAGCACATCACTTGCCTTCTTAGTGGGTGGAGGAGGGAATAGAAGATGGAAAGAATTTGGAACTCAAAATTTAAAAAATAATAGAAAATTTAAAAAAAAACAAAAAAGCAATGAGTTTGGACACTTACAATGGGAATTTTGATAAAATCCACATCATGTTTTTCTTTCTTTAGGTGGTGAAAAGGGATGGGGGTGTGGAGATGGGCTAAGCAAGAATGGTAAATTTTTGTTAAAGAAACCTCTTGCTAAATTGTCAGGGATAGTTAAGTAAGCAGACAGAAAACACAACATAAATAATGGCTAAAGTAGATATTTGGGGTTTTGGTTTAATCACTGATTTATATCAACCTGACTTCACCTGATCCTCTTAGTCTTTATTGCAGGGGCTAACAAACACTAGCAACAACACAGAGAAATGAGAGAAGCAAGGGATCTGTTTAAAGCTGAAGTTGTATGATCAAGATTAAATAATGGATAGCTTCCTACAGAAGGAATTCCTTTAGAGAAGGCTTCTACTGAATGCCAAGTAGAAAAAAAATATGATTTAATGCTGCACCAAATCAATATGAAACTCGATTGCATAACATTTAAACAATACCCAGAGCAAACTTAATGTTAATTATTATTAATGATGTGCTTACCAACTCTACAGCCTTCAAGAACCTCAAAATTATAAACTGTCTCTGTGAACATTGGGTAGTTATCATTTTCATCTTCAATTCTGATAGTAAGTGGTAAAGGAGAGTCCGAATAATACCCATCCGGAGTAGATGCATAGGCTACCAACTATAAAAAAAGAGAACAACATAAGCACTTTATTAAAATAAGATAACAATGAACCAAATTTGGAGATGTTGTCTCCACCTTCCTTATTAAATCTTTTTCATCACCACAACAAAGCACAACTAAAAGAACACAAAATTGAAAGTGACATTATATCAACCGCAATAAGAGATATCGGGCTATTTTTAGAAAGTGTTGTGCTCCAAATGTAAACCAGAAATGCAGAGGGGTAAGCCAGGGGCCAAATAGGTCTAGTCTAGTAGGATGAGGAATGACATCTGAGTTCAGGAACTCTATTGCTATTCTAAGCTCTGCCCATACTCAGCCATGTTATGCTGGGTAGGTCAATTGAACACTTCAGTTCTCCAGCTCTATTTCCTCTTAGTTCATTTATATAATGTACCCAGAAATCTTTGTGATAGAAACAAATTTGCAAATAAAATATATCTTTTGAAATTGGGAAGAAAGTAGAAATAACATAAAGAGAATGAACACATAACTAAGAAAAAGAAAATACAGTGTTCTGTATTTTGGCGAGTTATTTACTAACATGGACATTGACCCTGTTTTATCTCATGACAGTCTTAGCAAAACCAAAGTGAAAGAGAGATGGATATTTATAACCCAAACTAAGAGCCGTGTTCAGATAGTGGAGCAGAAAATATTTAACTGCAATACTGTTAAGGAAACTTCTCAATCGAGCAGAAATTCCTATTCTCAAAGCAGTGGGAGCAACTAAGCTTATTAGTTGGGGATTATAGGGAGGAAGACAACATACAAAGGTATAAGTCGGCTAGTTTCTAAGTTAAGAACAAGAAACATAAAACTTTGTTTTAACATATTGCAACAAATTATACCTACATCTAGAATGAGGCCAAGAAGGAAAAAGAATACAAGAGAAAGAAGGAAAAGAAAAAGGAAAAACAATACCACATAGGGATTCCCATTAAAGATTCTTATATTCCCTATAGAGATTCCCAGTCTCTGCAGTCCTACCCCATGGAAATTCCTGAGTATTTCTTTTTGTTCTAGCAAACTGTCCTTGGTAGGTCAATTCTTCTGATTTGATCTAAATACCCTTCCCCAAATGACTGGCAAAACGGTCCCCACAAACTTACTCAAAACCTTCATTATTTGGCCACCTGTTTTGTTAAAACAACCCCAAAACTTCTTCCCTCCAATAGACCACATCATCTGCACATCACCTTCCTGATGCCATTGGTCCTCTTCGAGAATGAAGAACAAACAACAATCTGTGAGTAGTGGTAGCTACCCCACTAGGGACTCAACTGGCCTGTTCCAGTTGGGTAATATTGCTTGCTTCCTTCCTTCCCTCTCTTTCTTTTCTTCCTCCCTTCTTCTCTCTCTTCTTTCTTTTCTTCCTTCCTTCCCTCCCTCCCTCTCTTTTCTTCTTTGCTTCTTTCTTTTCTTCCTTTCTTCCTCCTTCCCTCTCTCTCTTCTTCCTTCCTTCCTCTTCCTCCTCTCCCTCTGTCCACATAGGAAAACCCTTACCTGCAGGTGCTCTGCCCAAAGTAATATAAATGTTGACTGTCGAAACCTTGCAAGATTTCTTAGGGTTTATAGGCTAGATTTCCTTTTTAAGGACTATGCCTTAAACCCAAATCACTGTGACTGTCATTGATTGGCCAACAATAGATCCCAGACCAAGCCTCATTTGGTCATTGTTTGAGTTTTGGCCAGAAACCCTGAAGGTCTTCCCCTCCCAGAATAATTACTTTTTCTTTTTTGACTAGGTAAATTCTAATAGGCCATTCTTTGCCTCATTTCTTACCTAGCCTTAATGACTGAATAGGCATTGCTTCAGACAAACTGAGACCTGGAAAAGACCTTAGCTTAAAAAGGCCAAGGTCTCCTACTTCACTGGGGCCATCTCCAGTCATTCTGAACCAAATTTTGCCACTGGACCCAGATGGCTCTGGAGGAGAAACTGAGGTTGGTGACTTTGCACAGCCCTGCCTCACTTAAATCCAATTCACTTGCAAGTCAGAACATCACTTTCCTGATGTTATTGGTCCTCTTCGAGAATGAAGGACAAACAACGTCATATCTAACTCTGAGACTACCCTTTGCAAAGAAATTAAGAGGTTAACCTTGCTGATTCTCCAGATAAATTTCTCCTTTTAATGTGTTCAAAGAAATTCATGTTTTTTTTAAAGGAGAGAGAAAGTCTTTGCAATTGATCCTTGATTCTAGTATGCACCTGATATGACACACACTTTGTAGACTTCGTTTTAGATATAATATCACCTAAAAAAATCTTCAAAGGGCCAACAAAAAGGTCAAAATCCTTAGCCTGGCATTTAAGGGCCTACACAACGTGGGCTCCAAGCTCCCTTCCCAAGTTCATATTTTTATAGGTTTTCTGGATGACAAACTAGCAAATTTGCTATTTGCCAAACTTCGACCCGTCTCCAATCTCTATACTTTTGCTCACACCATCACTCATGATTAGAATACAGTTTTCCATATCCACCTGTTGAAATTCTTTCCTTGGTTAAAGGCTAAACTCAAGACACCTCCTCCATGAAGCCTTCCTAAGCCTTCCTTCTCTTACCCCAAAACTCACTTGCTTTCTATTCTGCATTTTATTCTGTATTATATTTATTTATATCCCTTCCCTATCTCTCCAATTAGATTTTGTTTCTCTGTTACAAGGACAATATCGAATTTTATTCTTCTGTCTACAATTCAGTTTGATTTATTAAATTTCTGTTTTTGCAAATGTAATAACTTCTTGGACTTCCAATTAGCCAAGGACTTTTATTTTAGTTGGAAAATATGGCCTTTTTCATTCTCAGAATATGTTAAAAGCTATCAAAGTGTATTTCATTATTATCATTTGCCCTATTTTCCAATAAGTATGTTTAATAATCTCCATTTTAAATTCTTAACTTTTCTCCTAATACATACTATTAAATAATTGAGTAGTAAATATCTTAAGCTTTACCTTTCCTATGAAGATGATTGATTTTTTGATGATTTTGATGAGTTTTTTTTGTGTTTTTATTTTTGCTATAACATAACTGATGGCTTCAAAATCAAAAGATTTTCTTTGCAAGAGTACCACCACCATGAATTTTTTGTAAAGGACAAGTAGTACTGATATTGCTGCTAGAGTTCAAGTTGTGTTGCAGTTTTACAACTAGAGAAATTGTTCTTGATATTTGAGAAAACTTCCTAACAAGTATCAAATATATCAAATTGAACAGGCTGCCTCATGAGTTGCTCAGTTCCCTTTTACTGAAAGGTCTTCAAGCAAAGGCAAAGGGTGAATGTCCATTTGAAGAATATGTTACTGAGGAGTTACTTGAGTTGAACTAGATTCCTTCCAATTCTGAAACTTTGAAATAAATTGATTTTGTAATAGGAAGGTAAGAATGTTAAACAAATAATTAATTGCATTTTTAAAAGCCATCAAAGGCTAGGTTAAATGAATTCTTAGTCTTCATATCGACACTAGAAGATGGCATAGTTAGTTGAATTTTAACATTTTTTTGGTCATAGTTTAGTCTGTTCATAAAGAAGATCTCATAGCAATTCATGATAAACATTCAATAGCCTAACAAAACTGTGAAATTTAAATATCTCTGAATCTAGTTTTATAAACATATTTATTGGGTAAACCTTAAAGTTCTATCACCTCAAAAGATGAATAGTAAGGCAAGTAAAGTGGTATCTCACAGGCCTTACTTTCTAGTTACCATAAGTACAATTTTCTTCAGCCTCCATTTTCATTCTGTCTTTAAAGTTCTACATAGATTATTTTTTCTGACTCTTTAATCACTGTTGCTGCCCTTCTCAGGGCTTTTTTCAAGAATTACTCAAATTGTTAATACCAGATCTCCACTTGTTCTACAGAAAAGAAGAGAAAATGTAGTCCTAGACATAATTCTTTTTAGCCACGTACAAATTACCTTCTCAATTTAAACATGGTGGGATTACATCTTCAAAAGCCCCTTTTACAGCTGAAGAAATTAAGGTTTAAGACAGTGACATGTTTTGTTCTAGGTTACATAAAAATTAAGTTATAGAATTAGGAATTAAACCCAGGTCCTTTGACTCTAAATACACTTAGTTCTTTTGACGATACAATATGGCCTCACTAGATTTGAGGCAATTGGCAGCAGATACAAATTTTCAAGAGAAATACTTTACTTGGACATTAAGACCCATTGAGAATATATCGAAAGGATAGTCACACTGAGAACGACAACAAAAAAAAATATTGAGTATGAACACTGAGCAACAAACAGAATGATCCAGAAATAACCTCATTAATAATTCAAACTCATACCTCAAAAGCCTCATATGTCTCACGATCTACAGGAGCAGTACAAAATAAATTCCCAGTATCTTTCTCTATATAAAATAAATTGAGGGGTTTTTGGTCAACTCCAGGTCCGCTGATGGAGTAGTAAACAGTGTATTTCTGGGCTGAATCAGATTGGATCTATATAGAAAGTAAATAATATATTTAGAAAAAAGTCAGAATTTAATGATAAATTATTTTTTTCAATAAATTTTGAATGCACATGTTTAGATGCTTATGGCATGGGAAAGAGAATTTCAAAAATACAATATATACACATAAGTATCTTCAATGTATAAAGCATAGTAACAGAACCAAGGAGAAATTTAAGGAATTAGCCCTGGATAAAAAAAAAAACAGAAACAGAATACATGAAATATAACTCCTGAAGCGATGAAGCCTTGTTAAAAATGACAAATATATCGCTGTTGAGAATGAAAGCTTTGTAAGCCAAAGGGTGTATGCATGTGCGTGTGTGTGTGCATGTGCACATGCATGTGTGTTTCCATCCATGTGAGTGTATCTGTGTATATAAATTTAAACTCTACCTGTTGAAGAAACAAGGGGAAAGGGCCTAGGGAGTTCTCTTGCATCGAACATGGAATAGGAGCCCATCTTCTCTTGGAACGTCTGAGAATGGTTTCTTCAAGTTTTCTTTTGTTCAACTTCTAGATTTAAAAGAAAAGGGAAAAAATGGCATTTGGTTTCCTAAGTATTCAAACATCCATAAACCCAAATCCTCGAATAATTAGGATTGAAATGGAAATGAAATAGTGGGATGTAAAAGGAGTTAAAGTCAGTCTCTTTAAAAATTTGACTAACGTCATCACCAAAAAAAGACTTACAAAAAAATCATCTTAATCTTCATCATAGCAATCATCTCCCTCTAACAACCTGCATGGAAACATGGAAGGGCTAGGTGTAGAATTAGAGTTGGAAAGCACCTGTTAGCTGAGACTGTCATTTTTACAATTTCTTAGGTTTCAGAAATTCCTAATTAGAATTTCCCAAGTGGGATAGTTTTTAAAGACTATGTGAGGTTAAGGGGAAATAAGTTGTGCTTTCCGGGGACCTCCCACGATTAATTACCTTTAGCCCTACAGAATATGCAAACCAGAATGTTGACATCTTACACCTGAAGTATTTTTAATCCTTTTGTTGTTGTTGAATTGGAATCTCACTGGATTAAAAGAAAAATACCTTTTACCCACACAGCTCAAAGAGAGTCAGTTTCTTTTTTTTTTTCAAGGAAACAGGCTTTCCCTGAATAATAGGTTAAAGAATTTACAAACTCTGGGTGGAGATAAGATTTGGACTCTGATGTTTTTCTCTTATTATAAAATAGGAATATAATCATTTTAAATTCTGTTAGTTTATCTTGTGTAGATAAAGAAGTAGTTATTCTCTGTATTTATCATATTATGCAGTTTAATAAAGCTATTTGTATAGATGACTACTCTATCTGACTTACTTCCTTGAGAACAAGTTTAGCAGGACAATGGGTCTAAGGTGAAACGTAAGATGTCTTTAGTTGCAGAGTTAATGACTGCTTGTCATTAGAAGAACAAGAGTGAGTAAGTCCTAGAAGACAATGAAATGGCAAATTGAAGAGTAGGCAGAGGAGAGTAAGGTATAAAAAGACTGTAAAAGTAAAAGGGGGCAGGTTATGAAGGGCTTTAAAAGCCAAAGGATTTTTTTGATCATGGAGGCAATAGGGAGCCACTGGAAATTACTAGAGGGGAGGGGTAGTGTGAGGAGAGACATGACCAGACCTGCACCTTAGGAAGATCACTTTGATAGATAAGTAGATAAATGTGCTGCAGCTTGAAGAGACCTGAGGCAGGGAAAACAAGAGGCTATTTCAATAAATAATGAAGGCTTGTACCAGGCTGGTACTAGTGTCAGCAGAAAGAAGGAGGTATGTACTAGAGAAATTGTGAAGGTAAAATCAATAGAACTTTACAACAGAATGGATATGGTGGGAAGGGGAGGGAAGGAAAGGGAGAAAGAATGGAATTAAAGATGAAACCTAGATTGTGAGTCTGAGATCTGGGAGGAGGATAGTACCCTTCAAAGTAATAGAGAATAGTTAGGTAAGGAAGGATTTTGTGGAAAAGACAATGAGTTCAGTTTTGGAACCACTGCGTTTAAGGCGATTACAAGATATCCAACTCAAGATATCTAAGAGGCAGTTGGAGATGTAAGACTAAAGGTCAGCAGAAACTAGATAAATAGATCTAAGAATCATCTGCACAGAGATGACAATTGAATCCATGGGAGCTAATGAGATCATTAATTGAAATAGTAAAGAGTGAGAAGAGATAAGGGCTCAGGACACAGCTATAACAGTGGACCTTCCTACTGCATCACATAATATGGTATATGGTAATATATGGTAATCAAACCAAGGACAAATCAGCAAAAAGACCAGCCAGGTAGAATCACAACCAAATTTTAATATCCTCAATCAGAAATCATCTTTTATGATGCAATGTCCCTCTGGTTTTGTTGGTCCTATCTGGAACAAATTATATAAGTGAGGGCTCGAAAACTCAGTTCCCCCATTATATTTCCTCCAACTTATGTATCATGCAAGATTTCACTCTGTTTTAACTGCAGCACTTTATCAATTCTCAACCAATTTATGTCCAAGAGGATGCTTAGATCTTATTACCATGTTAAATGTGAGATTTTATAATGAAGTCAAAGTAAAAAATGAAGCAATAACAGGACTTCTTAATCATCCTTCAGTTTGGGGGAGAGGTATTTTTAAAAGACACTAATATTTTTTCTTTAATAAAATGCTATCATGCTTTTTGAGTACCTTCCTTTGATGTTCCAATGTAACATTTATATCCTTCTGTTTCCGTTCCTGAGTATTCACAAGGGATATGATAAAAGTCCTCTTCCTTGGAGACAATAAAATTGTATTCCTTGGATATATTGAACCATCTTCTAAAATTCCAAAGTCAGCATCACTTGAATGAAGAAGGTTTGCAGACTTCAAGCAATCTTCCAGATTAACTGTATGAAAAAAATAATTGTGCTAATATGAAAATAGAAACAAATTTCTACAGAAATCCAAGTGACTTTTCAAAGAATGATTAACAGGGAGAGAAGAACCCAGTTACGTTGCAATCATCAAATATTCCTACTAATTTTTTAAAAAATTATTTGCAAACGATTTTTAAATGAGATGCACTTTTAAAAAGGAATCCATGTTTTGATTCAGCTATATTTCAGCTGAAAATATACTGCTTTGAATAGTTATTAGCCTTTTAAATATTTTTATAAACAAGAATTTTCATCTTTCTAAGGACAAAATACTGAAATTATGAGTTGGTATGTGACTTGGAATTATGATTCACTTGAGGAAATCACATTTCTTAAAAATAGTACATAACCTATAAGAGATATATGTCCATTACCAGGACCTAAAGTAGCACCATGGGGCAGCTAGGTTGCACAGTAGATAAGATTGCTGGCCCTAGGATGACCTGAGTTCAAAGCCAGCCTCAGAAACTTAGAAGCTGTATGAGCCTGAGCAAGTCACTTAACACTGTTTACTTCAGTTTCTGCATCTGTAAAATGAACTGAAGAAGGAAAGGCAAACCATTCCAATATCTTTGCCAAGAAAACCCCAAATGCAGGCACAAAGAGTCACCCACTGCTAACTGACTAAACAACAAAAAGCAGTCCCATACACAAACAAAATCAACAAAACTGCCTGAACTAAGCAAAATTGTCATTTAAGAGAGGGAGCACCAGGTAGAGCATTAGATCATCAAAAAAAAAAAAATTCTGATGAGTGCATGGGCTTCTCCAGACTAACAAGAGGGACCAAAAAAATTATGAACCCTCAGACTAGATGGTCTCCACAGTGCCTTCTACCTCTAGATCTATGAGCTATCCCTACTCCTTGCCCTCTTCAGTCTTGAGTTACTTGTAGTCCTCTTGCTACAACAGTAACTATCATTGGAATTCACATTTTAACTGGAAGCAGTAACAAGCAGATGTAGAAATACAAAGATAATAATAACTGAAAAGGAAAAAATTGCAAAGCAAAAACCACAACCAGCTGCAAAACCACAGACCAAGATTTAAAAATACAAAACTCAACAAAATCATGAAGACCAGAAGCATTGTCAAGATTATTTTGATTTTTGTCTCTTTCCAAATAGCTCTCTGAACAGTCAAGGCAAGTAATTTTATGGTTATTTCCATTTTCCAAGAGGGAGCTTAAAGAATGAAGTCTAAACTACATTTTATAAAATATTTTGCCATATTTTACCTTTGCCAACAATTTCATTAGCTTCTAGTTTAGTAGGCACGTAGAAAGTCACATCATTGCAAGCTTCACAGAGAAAACTCAGGACCTAGAAAGAAAACCAAAACTATTTGAGATAATTATTCTTGACATAAAATTGTTAATTTAAATTGTGCACAAGAGAATCTTTCAAATTAATATATAAAATTAAATGCTTTCAGTAAAAAAAGTGAAAAAATAATATACTTGAATAACAAGCCTGAAAATTTTTTTGTCTAGTTTGAATCTTACAGTGCGCTCCAAAAATTGTAGTGTCATTTGAAGCTGCACTAAGACTTTTGATGCAACATACTACACATATATACACACACAAAGGCAAACATATTTGTGTGGAGAGAGGAAGAAAGATGGGGGAAGGATATACCAGAGTGGTCACCACATGAAAAGTAGATGGATATGAGAAACAGAGGTACAATTAATCAGAGTTGACAACTGATTGGAAATATAGAGAAAGCGTGGGGAGTAAAAGAATGACTACAACATTCCAAACCTGGTTGACTGAAAGGATGGTGGTACCCTTTACAGAAATTGGGAAATTCAAAAGAGGGATAGGTTTTGCTGGAAAGATGACAAGCTCTGCTTTCACTATGTTGAGTTTAAATGTCTACAGGGCTTCCAGTTGGAAAGGTCCAACAGACAATTTGTGGAGCAGGACTGATACTCAGAAGAAAGACTAGACCTCATTTGTCATCTACTAGATTTGTTAAACTTGACTTCAAATGGCTTTGTTTTAAAAGACTCAGATTTATCAATGAGGCCACTAGAAAAAACATACTGCCATCAACTTGCTGCATAATATCAAACAAGTCATTTAACCACTCTCGTCCTCTTTCTTCACATGTAGAATGATCCCTTCCATCTCTAAAATTCTATGAGCTAAGAATGTAATACAGTTTCTGAAAGCAATTTAAAAGATTGGTTCCCAAAAAAAAAAAAGACTATTAAAGTAAAGGTGCAACCCAAAAGTATAACCCCAGAGCATCTGGCTTAAAGTCAGGAAGATTCATCTTCCTAAGTTCACATCTAACCTCAGACACTTACTAGTTGTGTGACCCTGGGGCAAGTCATTTAACCCTATTTGCCTCAGTTTCCTCATCTGTAAAATGAGCTGGAGAAGGAAACAGCAAACCATTCCAGTATCTTTCCTAAGAAAACAACAACAAACCCAGAGTAATGACTTTGGGAAGGACACTACATATTTGGCCAACTAAATTATATGTTGTGTGTTCTTTTCTTCCAAAAGTCATAGTTCCTTGTGGCTCTGTCATCTTTCTCTCCCCCCTTCCCCAAGAATACACATCCACAAAATTTTACAAGAATTTACTGATGATCTTTAAATGTTCTCAAAAAGAAAATGCCAACAATGTGAAAAGAGATTATTTTAACAAAATTTCAAATTTATAAAACTAGTCAAGGAGAGTGATTACATTACAAAAAGGTTGTGTTAAACAGTTATCATTTTTAGTACATTTAAAATCATTTGATTTATAAATAATTTTTTAAAACCACATCAAAAGAAATGGATAAGATCTGTTATACATACATATATGTGTATACATATATATACATACACATTTATATGTACATACATACACATACCCCCAGAACAAACTACATTTTTCCCTGTGAATGGTACTTGGCTAGATTTCATTCTACTACACTTTTACTCTATTTTCTTGTATTAATTCAACTCTCCCATAATAATTTTGTGATGTATTATGTGAATAGTCTGTTGAACTGTTTTATCAATTTTGAAAACTTATACAATTCAAAGACAAAGTTAGACTCTTTATATGTATTAAAATGTGATGTTACAGAGAATAAGTGTGGGTTTTCTAAAATAAACACTGTTTTCAATGGAAGGCTTGGAGTATAAAATGGAGGTTATATTGAGTCATCAGACCAAAGTTCTCTCTTGAATTGGGTCACACATGGAGACATGAAAACCTAGGTTTTCATTGCTCCAATACCAATGGCCTATCCCTATAATGGGAGGTGGAAAATAAAACACTCCCAATTGTGAACCAGATTAATATGTAATTGGGAAATATTTAACAAAATAAAAATACAATAAAACACAAATAACATTGACAGGTGGTTTTCTAAGTCAACATGCAGCCCACATGGTATGCTCTCTTTTTTGATTTTGACATCACTGCCCTATACCGCAAAATTAACAGCCGATGATCATAATTAAGGGGATCAGAAACAAGGTCAGGATACTTAAAGCCTCATAGACTGGTGGCTTATGAAAATGCTAAGGACAACATAAAGGGCTTTTTAGCTTTGTTAGGAATAAGATGAAGATCAAAAAGGATTAGGCCTCATACTTCCCTTGAATTAGAAGATAATCACAGATGAAAAAAAATTTAGTCAACTCTCATTTTGTTCCTGGTTTCTCTACTAAAGAGAAAAATCTTCTGATAGAAAAAATGGAATAAAATCAAGCTCAAGAATAAATAGGATACATAAGGAAATAATTAAAAAGGGGAGAAGGGGAAGGGAACAGGCATTTATTAAGCCCCTACTCTGTGCCTGGCACTGTGCTCAGTATTTTATTATCTTATTTCATCCTCACAACCACCCTGGGAGGTAAGAATTATTAACCCCGTTTTATAATTGAGAAAACTGAGGCAGACAGTGGTTTGCCCAGGGTCACACAGTAAGTGTACGAAGCAGATTTTGAATCAAGGTCTTCCCGATTCCAGGCTCAGTGCCCTTTGCCATCTAAGGTCTTAACTGCTCTTAATGAATTCAAGTCACCTGGCCTAGACAAACTAGGATTTGTCTAGGGTACTGAGAGAATTTGTAAAAATGATCGTCAAACCACTATCAATGACCTATATCCAGGGAGAAGAGGAGAAGGGTCTTTTGAATGGAAAGACAAAAGAGTTCCAGATTTCAAAAGGAGGAAGAAAGTGTTCGCTTCAAATTGTAAGGTGGGGTGTTTAATGCTGATTTCTGAGGAAATTCTGGAAGAGATTGCTAAAAGTACAGATTATACTTAGAAAGAATGAGTTTCAGCACTATGAACTGGGATGAGTTTATTAGTGGCAAGTAAACACAGGAAATGGTGTATATGCTATCAGATATGGTGAACATATTGAAGAGTTTTCCTGAGCATTTTTCTTTTTATTTCATCTTTGTTAGAAGTGAAAGTCTTATGTAGAGGAAGTAGGTTATTTCAACATTAAAATAATACAGTAGCAAAAGGCATCAATTAAACAAAAATTAAATGGAAGCAGAAAAAGAGAGCAAATTAGGCCAGACTATCCTCATTTCCTTTTCTAATAGCATTACTAGACTAGAAATCAAGATAATGCCACAGATATGCTAAATATGGATTTGAGCAAAGCAGTATAGAAAGTGTTGCTCTAAATGCTCTTCTTGACCTTTCTCTGCAGCATCTGACACTGTTAATCAACTTTATCTCTTGAATATTCGTTTTCTCTCAGTTCTTGTGACACTTTGCTCTTTTGGTTCTTTTCTACCTATCTGATCATTCATTCTCAGCCTCCCTTGCTAGACTGTCATCCATGCCATACCCATTAACTAAAGGTGTGTTCCAATGTTCTGTCTTGTGCTCTCTTCTATTTTATATACTGTAACTTGCTATTCTGATTGGCTCCCTTGAGTTTAGTTATTATCTCTATGTAGATAACTCCCAGATCTACATAGTCAGTACTAAGTGTCTCCTGAACTCCAGGCCCTTTCACATCACAAATTACCTACTGGACATTTCACACCAAACGTCCGACGTGCTTATCAACTTAACTCATCTGAGAAAACTTTCCCCTCTTCTGAACTTTGTTATTACTTCTGAAAGCACCACCTTCATTCCAGGTAACCAGACTTACAACCTCAATGACATCCTCAATTTCTCACTCATCCCACATATCCAGTCCATTGCCAAATTTGGTATTTCCATCTCCATGTTCCTTTCTCTACACTCACAGAGCCAATGCCCTAGTTCAGGCCATTATGATCTACCACCTGGACTATTACAATAGCCTTCTATTTTGCCTTTCTTTTGAAAGTTTCTACCCACTCTCGTCTATTCATTACACAACTACCAAAGTGATTTTCCTAGACAGGTTTTTAGTGCATTTCCCCTCCCTACCCCCACACACTCAAATGCCAGTGGCTCTATGTTGTCTCTAGGATCAAAAATAAACTGTTATTTAAAATTTTTCACAACCCGGTTCCTTCGTATTCTTATAACTTACTTTTTGCTGTGCACTTAGTGGTCCATCCATCCTGGCATATTTGCCCTACTTCACACAGAACACTATCTCCTCTTTCTGTACCTTTGCACAGACTGTCTGCCACGCCTGGGAAACTTTCCTTTTAGACTTTTGCTTCTAAGAATCCCTGATTTCCTTTCAAATCTGAGCTCAAGCCACTGCTACTACTTCCTCCAAGAGTCTTTTCTTATGTTCTTAAGTACCAGTGCCTTCCCCTCTAAGGTCATCATATCTATTTTCTACATATCTTATGGAAGAGTTAGTCTTTAATTCCTTTCCCCTAATTAATATTTTCACAAGAAAAAAGAAAAATATAGCAGAGATAATTATGTATTGATATGTTAATGAAATATAAATTCCTGTTTGTGCCCTGATATCTATTTTGGTTAAGAAAACTGTGAAGAAATTTTCCTTGATTGAATTGGAAAGGACAATGCCACTGACTGGAGAGAGACTGATCGTACTCCTAACAGCTGATAAAAAACTAAGCTCCTCAGCTTTATTCAATCGACAAGCATTTTTTTTAAAGTCCTTACTATAGGCCAGGGCTGTGCAACCTTAGGTTTTTATTGAAACAATAGACAGCATATTTTGATTTGTCATTTTATTGAGAGCTCTGCAGTAGCTTGGCTTCCTTTACTAAAGCATTTATTTAAATTTCTATGCTCATAGGCAGGTACGTGGGCCCTGGGCCAGCATTTTGGACAGCCCTGCTACAGGCCATGAACTCTGCTGTGGCTGGAAATATAAAGAGCAAAAACAGTCACTCCCCTCAAGAAGCTTATGTTCTGTGGGGAAGACAAAATGTAAATAAAGATTTAAATACAAGATACATACAAATTCAATGGGAAATAGCCTTAAAAGGAATAGCTCTAGCAGTTGGGAGTGGGGGGGAAAGAATGGGAAATGCCTCCATAGAAAGGTGGCTCTGATTTGAATCTTAAAGAAAGCCAGGGATTCTAAGAGTGAGGAGCAATGTGGGAAAGCATGGTGGCCAACAAGTAAAAAGACATAAATATGAGATATAGGAATAACATATAGATATAAGGAATAACAAATAAGCCAACATAACTGCATTATAGTCTGTAGGGAAGCGAGTAAAATTTAAAAACAACGCGAAGGTGAGAAGGGGCCAGTCTGTGAAGGGCTTTAAATGTCAAACACAGGAGTTTATATTTCATCCTGAAGGTAATAGGAATAAATTAAGTATATTGTGTTAAGGTATGGGTAATAATATAGACCTACACTTTTAGAAAATCATCTCTGTGTGAAACTTGAGTTAGAATGGGGAGAGATTGAAGTAGGAATATAAACTGGCAACAGTAGTCCTGGTGGTATGTGAGGAGGGCCTAAACTAAGGTGGTAGTCATGTGAATGGAGAGGTGTATATACCCTGGATGCTGTAAAAGCAGGAACAAGATCTGGCAGTTGATTGTATGTGTGTGGTAAGAGTAATCAGTCAAGGTCCATTAGATATGGTAATTAAGAGACTACTGGTGACTTTGGAGGAACAGCATCAGTTGAATGATGAAGTCAAAAGCCTAATTGCAGACAATTTAGAATAAAGTAAGAAGAGAGGAAGTGAAGGTACTATGGGTAGGAGTGGCCCTTGAGAAGGAACTGAGTGGTCTAGAGAATTTCTCCATCCTCTTCTTCTCCCATCAATGGCTGATCAGACCAATACAAGCTCAGAAGCTCTACCTACCACAGGTCAGGCACAAATAGTCCATACCAACATTTCAGGTGGATTCTCTAAATTTGCACATCTCATGCTTCTTTTGAGCTGCTTCAATTCTTCTTTGCTCACAGAGCATAGCGCCTTCTCTGATGAGGGCACAGCATGCTGAGCAGTTCTGTGCCAGTGTCTCCCACATCATACAATCAATTCCAAAGTTAAGAGAAACCTTGAGAGTATCCTTGTATTGCTTCTTCTGACCACCACATAAACATTTGCCCTGTGTGAGTTCTCCATAAAATAGTCTTTTTGGCAAGCATACATTTTCCATCAAACAACATGGCCAGCCCACTGGAGTTGTGCTCTCAGAAATGGCGTTTGAATGCCTGGCAGTTTAGTTTGAGAAAGGACCTCAGTGTCTGGTATCTTATCCTGCCAGGTGATCTTCAGAATCTTCCTAAGACAATTCAAATGGAAGCAATTCAGTTTCCTAGCATGGTGCTAGTAGATTGTCCAGGTTTCACAGGCATACAGCAATGAGGTCAGCACAATGGCTCTGTAGACCTTCAATTTGGTAGTCAGTCTAATACCTCTTCTCTCCCACACTTTCCTTCAGAGCCTCCCAAACACTGAGCTGGCTCTGGAAATGTGTGTATCAACCTCATTATTAATGTGTACATCCCTGGAAAGTACACTACCAAGGTAAGGGAACTTATCTACATCATTCAAAACTTCTCTATTTGCTGTAACCAATGGTTCCACATATGGATGGTGTGGTGGTGGCTGATGGAGCACCTGTGTTTTCTAGGTGTTAATTTTTAAGCCAAAATTAGCACAAGCAGCAGAGAATCAATCCATACTTTGTTGTATCTCAGCAAAGGTGAATGTGCCTTAGATTTATGGAAAGGAGACTGCTTTACAGCTACTGTTCTCACAATGCCGCCTTAGAAAGTACTTTTGCTTTGTGTCTACTGGCTGACACAATTAAGCTATTAAAAGGGAGCTCATTGATTGTGACTCATGAGTTAAGGTAGTGGTAAAACAGACTCACAAACTTCATCCTTGAATCTAAGAGTAGGAAAAGTAACTTCAAAAGGTGCTATGTTTTTATATACCTGTACATGTGCAAATTGTTTTTCCCATTCAAATGTAAGCCCAGGGAAAGCAGAGGCCATTTTCTGCCTTTTTAAAATCCTTAGCACTTGTGCCTAACAGACAGTAAGTTCTTAATAAATAATGATAAATGATCGCTGATTGCCTGATTGACATCCCTGCACATGAGACAGAGAAATGTGGACTGAATGATCTTAGGTAGATTTGGAATTGTTGACTCCATCAATATTGCCTTGTGGACATTCTTTGGTGGAGTGCTCAGCACTCAGCTTAGCTTTGTTTTATTCAACAGGTTTTATTTGGGAGATTTGAAGAAAGTCACAGATGCTACATTGGAATTGTGTAAAAACAATTCTTTGATCTGAACCATTCACATGCCCTCATTGCAAACTAAGCACTGAACGTCTTCAGTTTTTGTCACACGTTAAATTCTCATCAATTTGTAGTGGCTCATCAAACACATACATGACACAAAGCTGGTAGAAATCACTAATATATTAGATAAAAAAGCCAATGAAACCTCAACTAGTGGAAGGAGCAAGCTAAAGCTAGCAAGATGAAATTTAATAAGGATAAATGTAAAGACATGCTTAGGATAGAAAAAATCAATTGCATAAGTACAAAATGTAGAAAATATGACCAGAAAGTAGTTTTTTTGGAGAAAAAAAAAACAACTAGGAGTTCTAATAGAATCCAAGCTCAATTGGAGCAAACAGTGTGATACTACAGCCAAAAGAATTCATTGCACCTTGGGCTGTAATAATAAAAATGCAATGCTCAGAACAAAGGAGGTTAATAGTATTCTTATATTCCACCCTTATAAATCCACATCTTAAGTACTATGTCTCATCTTGGGTATGACGTTTTAGAAGAGACACTGGCAGAGTGGATTCCTAGTTGGAATTCCTAGTTGGTGTTTGATTCTCATGTGGAAGAAGGAATAGACAAATTATATGGTACTGAAGGGAAAAACTAGGAATGATGGCCAGAAGTTATAGGGTGAAAGATCTTAGCTCAGCATACGGAAGAAACTATATACAGTGGAAGGAGCAACAACTCTAGAATCAGGAACTGGGTTCAAATCACTCAGATGACATTACCTTTATGAATTTAGATAAGTCACTTAACCTCAGATCTCATTTTCCTCCTCTGCAAAATGAGGGTGTTGGACTAGATGGCTTCTGAGGCTCCATCCAGCTCTGTCTCCATGATCTTATAAGGGAAAGAACCTTCTAACAATTTGTGTAGTCTGAAAATGAAACGGGTGCCTTTTGGGAAGGGTATGGAAGCGCTAGGCTCTGACACAGTCAACATCTTCAAGAAAATTCTATGTAACCACCTGCTGGGGATGTTGCAACTGGGATTCATGATTTGGGTAGAGGGTTGGATTAGATGACCTCTAAGATTCTACAATTATGAATCAGAATGAGTCAGAAGGCACTTCAAAACTTCGCATGTTCTCAGAGTTGTCATTATGAACAATCATTATCTTTGTGTTACAGGGGATAAAAGTTAAATGAAATCTGTATCGAAGCTTTGACATACTTTGAAAGCTGTGTTTAAAATAATGAATCATATTATTTCTCTTTTATTGCATTTATCTCTTTTACAAATGTGTCATTTATAAGTTCAAATTAATGAAATTCCAGATAGATGTCATTCTACTTCTTTTCATTTAAAATCCATTGGACACATCTTTATTAAGCACCTAATCTTTGCAAGCAACTGTGCTTTAAAAGTATAATTTACATGTTCCCCCCTTAAATCCTAAAATGTCAAAGTTGGAACGGGCCTGGGAAATTATTTAATCCAACCCATATCTGAATAAGAATCCCTTCTATACAATCCCCAATAAATGATTACTCATTCTCCAGTGGAACACTTCCCTAGAGTGAGAACTTGTTACCTCCTGAGGCAACTCATTCTACTTTTAGACAGCTACTTAAAAAATAAATAAAAAAACAAGAACTCTGAATCAGGAGTTGGAAAAATTAAGTTCAAATCTTTACGCTGATACTTAATAGCTTTGTAACCTTTAGCAAAACACAATCTCTCAGGCCTTCACTCCTCTGAAAAATGAGAAGGATAGACCAGATCATCTATAAGCTCTTATCCAGCTCCGACACCCTGTGATTTGTTACCAGAAATTTGGCCACCAAATTTAGTTTGGCAGTAGCAAATCACAAAACAGGGCATGGAAGGTTTGCAAATTTCTTTGGTTGGAGCAAGTAATAAATGAAATCTTTTGAAGCAAAAAATGTTATAAAATATCACCAATCATATACAGTATTTCCCTTTATGAGTAAGAGAGTCACATTGTTTTAAAACATTAAGGTGGAGATTATGAAAATGATTGGATTATAATACTATGTCACAATTTATTTTGCTTAGTAACCTTCTTCACTAATTCAGATCAGCAATAGGAACATGGTTATAGAGAGTTACCTGGGATGCTAAATGGTTAAATGATTTTGCCACAGTCATACAGTTTACTGTGACAAATGAAAGGCATGAAGGCAGTCCTTTCTAATGCCAAAAACACCTAACAGAGTGTTTTTCTTGCAATTTTTTGAGGGGGTAATGAATTCTGGTGAGAAAATTCTTCAATTTAAAAAGCCAAAAATAAAGTCAAATTAAAGAGTCAAAAGATTGGCTTGGGCCACTGAGAGGTAGAGTGACTTGCTAGGGGTCACATGACCAGCATGTGACAGAAGCAGGCCTTGAACACGTTTTCCTTACTCTGAGGCTGATTGCATCCACTATGCCTCACATTTTCATAAATAGCAAGGAGTAAATATGCATATAAAGAAAAAAAGCAGCCTTCAGCACATACTTTGAGAGTTACTGCAAATTTTATGATATATAAACAGAAATATATTAACAGATTTTTCAGCCCTTTTTAGGAAGTAACTGGTAGATAACTCTATTTTCAAATACAAACCATTTCCCACATGTTATCACACCTGTTTTAAGTTTGAATTGCTTTAAAATGGAAGCCAAATGTTTGCTTTTGTACAATTTTACTAACAGTTGGCTATTCTAGCAATATTTTTTTCTTCTCTTTTTGGAAAAATCTTCAAGAGTGAGGAGAGGGAGGGTGTAAAATAACATCAAATATAGTTTGAGGGGAGGAGAATCCGAGAATCAAAAAGCTGCTTAGCAATTTCCTCTTCTTAGAAAAGGAGATATAGTACAAATTGAAGATGATAGGGGATAACAGATTTAGAGCTGGAAAGAACATTAGCGTCTTTACCCCCAACCCATGAAGAAACTGAGGCCCACAGATATTAAAGGACTTCTCCAAGACCAGACAAGTAGCAAGTAGAACACCTGGGATTCAAACCTGATTTCAAAAAGATATATATTCTTTCCATTCCATTTGCTAATAATGCAGAAGATTCATCATAGCGTTAAAAGTCTGACTACTATTTTAAAAAGACTTCCTTTGAAAGATTTCTTCAAGAAAAAAAAAATTAAGTTTTCCAGAGACCTAATGGTTTTTAGATAAAATAGGAACATGTATTTTTGTTCAAAGGTTGCTAGACTATGCACCTACATTAAACTGAAAAAGAAAATGAACTTTCTAGTTGGGAACAATGCGTCATTTGGATCTATATAACTAATAGAAAGAGCAAAGTCAGTAAAGGTGCAAATGTATTAATCTACATGAGTGCAAGGTGTTTGTAAAGAGATTATGTGAATGGGTGAGAGAAAATTAAAGAAAAAAATTAACTTAGTAAAGAACATCCTCAAGTTAAGACCTTTTACCTAAATTTTTCCCTTTTTAAAAAAATAAAGAAAATATGAAATAGGGAGGTTACTAACCGAGGTGTATAAAACACCTATATATTATTCTACTATCCCCTAGGCCAGTCCTCCTAAGACTTAACTCCCAGCTCAGCTGTTTCCCTATTCTCCCTACCCCCAGGCACCTACAAAAACCAAAATCTTTTCACCTCCAAATAGTCCAGACTTCCTATTTGTCTTACACATCAGGTTTAGAAAAGAAATAACTACATAAGCACCATTTTTTAAAAAATTAAAGTTTTAATACCTTTCAAAAGATTTACAAAAGCAAGGAAACCTTTAAAAAAATATTTATCCACATGCAGAGGTTTTCTCCATACTTGGGCAAGGTTTACATGTTTTTAAATGACCATTGTCCCCCATAGCTATAGATAATAACCGATCCATCAACTTCAAAATTTCCAATTATCTATAATTTTAATCCTTGTTACTTTATCCTTCGTACTTTAATTTTGTGATTAGAGTGGTCAAAATAATTATCACTTAATGACCAACAGCTGATGAGCCTCTCAACATAGGCCAGTCTACAACAGACATTTCAAAGCCTTTCTAGTTTGGTAAGACCTGCCAGAGCTTGCACACCACTAGGATAGACTTCAAGAAAACAGGGTCACCTCCACACCGAGAAGAGGCATTCAAGAAGGGTTTTATGGAGGAGCCAATAAGTTACCAAATATTTATTTATCCACTTCGTACAAAGCACTATGCGAGGCACCATGAAGAATACTAATAGGTCGCAATAGATCCTCGCCCTGAAGTCTTAGTTGGAAAGACAAGGCATTTGTATACCATATATGTGTACCAAAAGGCAGACAAATTTGGCACGGCTGAGGTATTCATTTCACTGGCCTCTACTGCCCTGCAAAGTAAACCCAAGCTCATCTCAAGTAATCAGGAAGGTAAAGGACCCCTTTCCTTGCTCCCTATGCATGCCTCTCCCCCAATTTCTAGGCACCACCAGAAAACCCGCTGCCTGAAAGCCATCTCCTTGGCTTTTGGGTTCATCCAGGATTTCCCTACTTATCTTTGTTTATTCTCGAGACAAGTACTTAGGGTAGGCACAAAGTCCAAAAGAAGAACTACTTTTAATCTTTTTATATATGCCTATTTTATAACAACCTGCCCTCCAATGTAAGTTTCCCTACACACCTCCTCAGTTCATGTTACATTAAAGGCGTTCTCAGACGAACAGCATTCCGCACCGGACTAATTTTCAAACTTTGGGAACAATGATATAATGTATGCAAAAGGTGTTAAACCCTGAGGTGCTATATAAATATGAATTATTAATTTCATTAGGAATGAGCAAACTTGTCCAAACTCCTGCCGTCCCAGCTGCCTTTCCCTGCCTCCCTCCCCTTCCTGCCGCCCACCAGCTGAGGCTGAGGAGCTTCCCATCCAAAATAAGGTCTCTTTCCCTCTGACTTTTTTTCCTTTCCTTGGGCACCTCGAATTCAGGGCAAAGCCTAGAGACTGAAAAAAATTATCCCCGAAGGTTAAAGCAAAAGCCGAGATCAACCCGAAACGCTACAAAGTTTGGCCCCACCCGGCTTCACACCCATCTCTCCCCACCCAAGGATAAGTCTAAGTTCCTCCCAGGGAAAAAAGGAAGCTTCTCTCTTTTCCTCTTCTACTCCCAACCGCTTTCTTTCTCCCTCTCTCGGCTCCAGGTCTCCTTGCATTTCCCGAGACCTTTCAAGTTTCAGGAAACTCAATCCTTTTGTCTTTTTTCTTTCACCTCGGGAGTGGATGCGCCCTTTTGTTGGGCGCTAGGGCTAGGAGCTCAGCAAGTCGCACCCACGAAAATGAGCCACCGCCGCCCCAGTGGTCAGGATGGTACCCCTAGCGGGGGTGGGGGTAGGGGGGCTGAGGAATGAGGCGGTTTCCAAGTGGCTGCGCAGACTTCAGAATCTTAGGTACATGCAGGCACGCACACACCTCAAATATCCAGAGGCCACAGTTTAGGAATGAAAGCTGCGAGAAACGCCCGTCTACTTCCCTGGCTGAAACCCTACTCCGCTCCGCTCCCAGCTTGTTGCTCTTCTTGTTCCCTTCCCCCAGTCGCCTTTTCCCCCAACAAGCTCCTCTAGATCGCCTGGGCGATCCATCCCTACCATTCCCAAATCCCCCCCGCCCCCCCCGGCCCACTCAGGCTGACCCCCACCCCTGCCCCAGGCTGATCCCCCGCCCCAGGGCTACCGACCCCACCCCCCTGGGAGGGATGCCCGGCTGGCTTGCTGGAGACAATGGGCTCCAGTCCCTCCCCTGGAGTGCACTGACCCGCGGCCATACTCACCAAGAGGGTCAGCAGGAATTTCAGGCAGCGGGCTACAGCCCGGGAGCGTCCTGGCCAGTCTGTGGCCATCGGAAGCAGGATCCAAGGGCAGAGGAGGGAGAAGCTGCTGCCTCCGGGGGAGCCACGGAATACAAAAGCAAAGTGGAAGAGCAAGGGAGACAACCCGGAGTGGAATCTCCAACCGCGAGCACAACAGCCGCTTCCCACCTGGGAGGGTGGCGTGGGAGTGAGAAGTGGCTGCAGCTGCGGGAGGAGGAGGAGGAGGAGAAGGAGGAGGAACAGAAGAATTGCTTCTCTTCTCCGTTTCTCTCACCTTTCCCAATACTTCTGCCCCAGGAGCTTCTCTCCTCTGACGTAAGGCGGGGGCCACCAGAACTCCCAGGAGACACTGAGGTGCCCCTCCTAGCAATTTCTCAAGTCTTATCACGGAGAAAGTAGTGGTAGGAAAGAAGTGTCTCAGCTTGCCATCTCCCTGGCGCTTTTTTTTTTTTAATTAAGCTGAGCAGGGCAGTAGTTTCTCAGAAGCAGAATACAATTCTCACCACCCAGTTTATCTTTAGGGCACTATTACCAACCCGCCCTTAACCGAGCAGAGGTATACAAAAGACTCTCTTAGATCCTCGTTCCTGGCACTCTGCTACACTGACAAAAAATAAGTTTGCCTGAAGGGATCGTTGTTGCAACATATATTTGGATGTCGAGAACATATCTACTAAAGGAACAGCAGTCCCTCCCATTGAGCTCCTGACCAGTTTTCTGGAATACTGTCTCCAGGTGAGAAAGATTTTCCAGATACTCATCCCTTTTTCAGTGAGATGTGCAGCTCGAGTAGGGAGCTGACCATAATTGGTCATCCCCGTGCTTTAGAGGTGTGCTATTAAAATACAAAACGGAAAAAAAAAAAAAGATCGTAGTTCTTTTTTGTTTCATTTTTTTAACAAATTGTAATTGATTTTCTATAGAAGCAAACATTCAGTCCACAAACTCTGGATTTCTCCCTCTCTAGATTCCAGAACAGGACTAAGAGCAGAGAGAAAGGATATGTGAACCTCCAGAATAAGAATTAGAAACAGACGTTCAAAACTAATCAAGGGGGGGCGGGGAGGGAATTCCCATGTTTAACCTTCGGACGGCAGAGGTGTGCATACATTTCAGGTTTTGCTGTCTTTCAAACCCACATCATGCTCTTCCAAAAAGTTCCCTAAAAATACATTGTTTGGTTTTAGAATATATTTTTATGTTTGATTCATCTTACTAGATGGTGGGTTTATCATCTACCTCATCTAGAAAGTACTGTCTTAGCAATAATTGAAAATGACATAAAATAACTTGTATTCGAGGAGATTAAAGAGCCTTCTGCCCTCAACTGTTAAGTTTTCTCCTTGGAGTTGAACTAATTCACACCCCCCCCCCCCATTTAATTTATGCTAATTTAGAAGAAATCACTTTGCTGTGGGAATTTAAGTGCTTTATTTAAACACTTTTTATTCAACTAGAGAAAAAAGTTAATTGAAACTTTCTTTACTTTTAGCTAACTAGTCTTACCTTTCCTCTATGACTTCAGCATTGTCTCCTATTATTTGCAGTCTGACAATGATGAATAGCTCCTAAATATTTCAAGCAATAATATAACAGCAATATTGGGTGACTATATAACATTAAAATAGACAGTTGTACTGACTCATTGTATAAGTTTATCTGAGCTCCAATTTTCTCATCCAGATCATTTAAATTCATGTGTATTTATGTTCATGCGTGTCTGTATGTATTGACTGTCATGCTTCAGAGGAGATATTATGTTTCATGTATATGCGTGTTTTTAATTTTTACTTTACTTTATTTTCAGTATCCTGAGATTCCTGGGAAGAGTTAGCCAGTTACAGCTGTCTAAAAAAAGATAAGTAATCATTCAGAAAATTATTATTGTGAAATATATACAATGTGAGTGCTTACTAATAATGGGAGGTACCTCTACTAACTCGGTTTCCTGTAAGTATTTCTTATATTATCACTTACTGCTTCTGAGCCTGTTTCCTCATCTATAAAATGGAGATTCGGAGTTAGGAAGGACGTTAGAGGTTGTGTACTCTAACCTTCCCATTTTACACATGAGGAAACTGAGGCCCATAGAAGTTAAGTGACTTGACCAAGATCATAAAGGTGATAAAAGGTACAGTGAGGATTTAAACACTGATCCTCAGACCCCAAATACAGAATTTTTTCTATTGTACCACACAGCCCATAACATATTATATATGTGCTACATATCTGGTTTTTATGATGATCAAATAATACAATATATGTGAAACAGCTTTACAAAGGATTAAGTAAAAGTAAAGTATCATTTTCATCACCTTAGAAATAGTTCTCTCTGACCTAGGTCTATGAAAATTTTTGAGAGAAAACAATGTTGCTAACCCAATTGATCTCTGTTGTCATTGTATAGTTTTTTTTCTTCTTTTTTCTATTTTTTTTCTGCCCTGTCTGTGAGGAATGCAAGGTAGTGATTTACATCCTTTTAGTTAAATAACTGCAGGAAAATACTTTACTTTTTGTCTAACAGGTATTAATGGCCCAACTTTAATATTTTCCTCATAAGTGTTCCAGTGAGTAGTTGGGGCAACTTGGATAACTGAATTATTCTGAGAATTGTCACATCTTCAGAAAAATGTCTACAGTATAGAGTTGGCCCAAGAATAGTTGAGTAAGAATCAGTGTTCACATGAGCTGGACTATGTAAAGTTTTCTCTTTAAGCAATAGTGGCCTCTGATCCCCAAGAAATCAAAGCCTTTCCCAAATAGAACCTTTTGACAGTTGCTTTTTTCATCTTACCTAATCATATTGACTATTTAAACTGGTATGCTTATCATGTTAACAAAACTTGGTAGGATAGCTATTGCATAAGAAGACAGAAGCAATATGCAGAAAGATTTTAACACTAGAACACTAGGTTCAAACTAATTAGAAGAAATTTAATAATGATAAAAATTATGCCCTACCAACAAATTTAAAAAATATCAACTTCACAAGTACAAAATAGGAGCTGTATGGCTCAATATAAGTTCATCTAAAAAAGATTTGGGGGTGTTGATAGACTGCAAGCTCAGCATAGTTCACCAGTATGGCATGCCAGCTGAGGAAGATAATGTCTTAATCTGCATTAATAGTGGTATAGTATCCAGAACCAGGGAAGTATAAGTCCTATTCTACTGTCTGGTCAGAACACATCTGAAGTAATAGGTTCAGTTGCGGTGTCACATTTTAGGAAGGATATAGAAAAGCTGTAAAATATCCAGAGAAAGATAGCAAGGTAGCAAAGGGCCTCCAATCCATGCCCTGCTCAAAGTGATTGAGGGAAACACTAATGTTCCCTTTAGAAAAGAAAAGATTTAGGGAGAATGTGATAATTGTCTTCAAGTATTTAAAAGATTGTTATGTGAGAGAGATCAATTTGTTCTCCTTGGCTCCAGAGACTAGAATGAGGAATAATGGACAAGAGGTCCTTTTCTAGATACAATCTTCTCCAATATGTTGATGATTTATTATTGTGTTCCCCTTCATTTGATGTGTGTGTTAAAGATTTGCTGTACCTTTTAACCTTACTTGGCAAAAAGGGACCTAAAGCTTCCAGGGAGAAGCTCCAGTATTCTTTTTCTGTTAAATTCCTTGGCCATATTGTTACTTCTGATAGACTTCATATAGACTCTGGCCATCTTAAAGGCATTCTTCAATTTCCTCAACCGACCACTAAGCAGCAGCTTAGAGCCTTTTGGGAACTTGCCAGAAGATTTTGCCTATGGATCCCTGGGTTTTCCTTTATTTTGTACCCCTTCTATGATCTACTCAAAAATGACCAGCCAGAGCCTTTTAAATTGACTGGATCCTCCTGCAAAGCTTTCCAGACTTTAAAGGCTTCTTCTGTATACCCTCCTTCATCTTCCTCCCTTTCCTCAGTCTCCCAAATTAAAAACTCTCCTTTTCCTTGTTTGCGTCTGAAAAAGGAGGAAATGTACGCAGGGTATCAACCACAAAACGAGGGAGACTTAGCTCATGACTTCGGAATGCTTTAGAAACACCAGGGATTTTTGACTTAAGGGGACAACCCACAAAGAATGGGTAAACAGACTTTTAGACTGTCTACTTCTGCCCATAGCAGTAGCCATAGTAAAGCTCCAAAGGTACAGTAAAGGGAAGGAAGTGTGAACAAGCCAAAGGAAGTGTCTTGGCTGATGAAGCTGCGCGTTCTGTGGCTCTTGAGGAACCCACCACAGTTTTTGTTACAGCTGAACTCAAAGAGGAAATCAAACCCCTTAGTCTCTAAAACATCAGGGAAGCCCAGCTGACCATAATTAAACCAGCACCATACAAGTTACTATCTGAAGGAGGGACTTTGGACCTTAAAACTTGATTGTGAAAGGGACCTAACAGACTTTAGACTCTAAAATTTGATTGTGGAAGGAACTTAATGGACTGATAGTCCTCCCTGATGTTCTTACTTTTCCAATGATGAGGTTTTTGTACCAAGAAACTGAAGGATCTGGCTTGAAAATATTGTTGCAGGAGATTTAGAAAGGCTGCCCAGCAAGTGGTGGATCCATGTTTGCTCTGCCAACACCATAATCCATCCAAACCCATTCATCCACCTCTAGGGAAGTACCCTCCCCCTAAAAGATCTGTTGAGAACAGGCTGATTGATTTTATTCAACTCTCTGCCTGCAATGGTTATAGGTTTGCTCTGGTTATGGTTTGTATGTTCTCTCAATGGGTAGAAGATTTTCCTATTCAAGGTTACTGCCACTGTGGTGGCTAAGATCTTGTGAGAAAAAAAAAATATTCCTCATTGGGGAATTCCTAAGGAAATAGATACTGATCAATGTACTCATTTCACCAATTAGCCTTTCACAGGCCTGCTTACCTCTTCCCCGATATTATGGCATCTCCACAGCACCTACCACCCACAGTCCTCAGGACTAGTGGAGTAAACCAATGGGAGAATTAAAATCTAATTGGGGAAACTGACAGAGCAGTTTTCTTTGCTTTGGTTAAGGGTTCTCCCCCTAGGTCTAATGAACCTTAGAGCTAGACCTTTTGGATTCCATAAACTCTCACCTTATGAAACAACAACAGGAAGGCCTATGCCACTATGTCCACGGACTCAAAGGATTAGTGCTCAGACTACCTTCTCCTCTTACTGTAGGGGGCTGACCCAAACTTTACCTGCATTAAATAAAACTAGTCTTTCTCCACAGATTTATCCCTGAAAGCAAAACCTAACCTTCACGTGACAACTGAGTATACTGGAAATGTCACTTAAGAAAGACCTCCTTAGGGAGCCAAGATAGCAAAGTAAGCAGTAAATTGGTGTAGCTCTCCCATATTTACCTCCAAACAATCATAAAATAGCATCCCAGAATAAATCCTGGAACATTGGAGCCAGTAGAAAGGCAGGGTGGAGTGGTCTTTTAGCCTCAGAGACTCAGAGGATCACAAGAAAGGTCTGTCTCACTCACCTAAAAGGGGAGCATGTTCCAGAACAGGGAGCAACCCAGCAAGCCCTATCTCAGCAAACCAGCAAGAGATCCTGAGCTCCGATGTGGTGGAGCAGGCAAACATCAAAACTAGGACCCCTCCCCTTTGTCTTAGAATAGCCATGGGAACCAGTAGACTCCAACTCAGAGAATCACCACATACTTCAGTGTAACCCCAGGATGTAGGTGTCCTCAAGCAGCTGGACCTCCATATGTTTCAGTGCAGCCCAAGGAAAACAGGTATCCTCCAGGAACCAGACTTCCATCTGCTTCAGTAGAGGCCCCAAGGGAAACGCAGAAAATCCCCACCTGGCCTCAGCACACATCAGACTTGACCTCTAGGATCCCAGCTCAGAACCAGCTAAGCTACCAGACCCCTACAGCTTCCAGCAGTGCCAACCACCCCCCACTCACCCCCTCAACATAGCAACAGACTAGGGTCCCCTGTGGGCCTCAGAGCAACATCAGTGCAGCACCAGGTAAACAACCAGTGGCCTGCAGCCACTGGCACAAGAAGCCTGAGACAGAGCCCCTTCTACCCTAGGAGCAAAAAGCAAATTTAAAAGAAAGAAAAAAGGCCAAAAAAAAAAAAGAATCTGACCATAGAAAATTATTATGGCGACAGGGAAGACCAAGACACAAACTCAAGAAAGGACAACAATTCAAAGCATCTGTGGGCAAAACCAAAAGAAAAATGAGAAGTGGTCTCAAGCACAGAAAGAACTTACAGAAGAGCTCAAAAAGGAGTTTTAAAAATCATATGAAAGAGGTAGAAGAAAAATTGGGAAAAGAAATGAATGATGCAAGAGAATTATGAAAGAAGACTCAACAGCTTAGAAAACTGCTTGAAAAGTAGAATTGAACAAATGGAAAAGGAGACACAAAAATCTGAAGAAAACAGCTCCTTAGAGAGTACTATTGGCCAAATGAAAAAGAAAGTACAAAAGCTACTTGAGGAAAACAAAACCTTAAAAGTTAGAATTGGGCGAGTGGAAGCTAATGATGCTATGAGGCATTACGAATCAATCAAATAAATTCAAAAGCATGAAAAAAATGGAAGAAAATGTAACATTCCTCATGGGAAAAAACAACTGACCTAGAAACTAGATCAAAGAGAGAGAATATCAGAATCATCGGACTACCTAAAAGCCATAGTCAAATGGAGGACCTAAACAGCATCTTTCAAGAAATTAAGGAAAACTGCCCTGGTGTCCTGGAACCAGAGAGCAAAATAGGCATTGAAAGAATCTACTGGTCACCTTAGGAAAGAGATCCCAAAATAAAAACCTCAAGGGACTTTATAGCCAAATCTCAGAACTATCAGGTCAAGAAAAAAATACTAGAAAGAAACAATTCAAATATCGGGGAGTCACAATAAGGATCACACAGCATTTGGCAGCTGCAACATTAAAGAATCAGAAGTCATGGAACGTGATATTCTAGAGGGCAAAGAAGCTAGGACTATGACTAAGAATCACTTACCAGGTAAAATTAAGCATATGACATCAAGGGAAAAAATGGTCATTCAATGAAATAGAAGGCTTTCAAGCCTTCATAAGGAGCAGAACTAAACCAAAAATTTGACCTCCAATGTCAAGACCCAATAGGAGCATAAAAAACAGGTAGCTCCCCTACATGGGAAGATGATGCTTGTAATGCTTTAAAAAAGTATATCACTAACAGTACAGATTGAAGGAATATACATAGACAGATGATGTGGGCATAAGGTGAATTTGAGGGAATGACATAAAAAAATTGTGAAATGAGAAAGAGGAGTACGATGGGTACAAAAGGAAGGAAGAGATAGAATGGGGTAAGTTATCTCATATGAAGAGGCAAAAAAAGAAACCTATTACAGTGGAAGGGAAGATGGGGGGGGTCAATCAACTCAAAATCATGTAAAAATGAATGCTAAAAATTTTCTTGATATGTAATTGTGGGGAAAAATAAAATACTATTTAAAGCAAAAAAGAAAAAAAGAAAGAACTCCTTGGAACCCCGGTGGAAAGGCCTATTCCTCCTCCTGACTACCCCTACAGTGGCCAAGCTCCTGGATTTATCTGTCCCATCTGATTTATCTGTCCCACACCACGATGAGAATCTGAACCAACTGGAAACTTGACCTTGAAGATTCACAAGGTCCAGAAGCAGCAGACATCTGGTGCACACAACTATCCAAGATCTCCAGATGAAGGCTGAGTATGAATTCAATTACTGTGAGACTGTTAATTTTGTTTTCGTTTGCCTTCTCGTACACTCTTTGCTGAATTTTTGGAGCACCTGCCCAACTTTGGTCAAGACTCTTAAAGGTTATTTCCTTTCGATGATGCTATCTTTAGTTACTTCGTTTTTCTCTTTTATATTTGGGTTTTCCATGTATAACCAAATCTAGGAAGCCTAGTTTGTCTCTCGCCAAGCTTACACATTTATTCACAGGACCTGCACATTATCATTACCAGTACACACCAGAGACTACTTTGTAGGTTCCCTCTTGATCACCATGGGTGTCCCTCTTCTTATGTTAATTTTTGGTACCCTTTTTCCTATTCTACCTTATTGTACTCTTCAGACCCGCCCCTTCAACATTTTGTTAATATTGGAAATTTATCAGACAGTTGGTTATATGTAAAGAATAATAATGCTCCTTCCTTAGAATCTGTCGCTTTTCCTGAACCTCCTCTTATCTGAGCTATTAATAACTCCCAGTTGTTGTTTTCCAGCTCTGTCAATATAACAGATCCTTTGTTATTGCGTTCCTTGATCTGATGTTTGGGTGTCACATTTTGGTAATACTTTTTTGGTAAATTCTACTACCAACCTCACCTTTTGCAGGGAACCCCTAGCCTCTTTAGCACATAACCCTAAGACCTCTGACTTGAGTGGAAACAGCTTTCTCCAGTTTTTACAGTCATTTATCAGTTGGCACGGCTCTTGATACCTCTACAAGTGGTTTGTTATTGCCTTGTGGTCCTAATGTATATATTTCACTTCCTCTGAATTGGCATGAGACCTGTGCTTTCATATCTCTTTTATCAAATATTTATGTTTTGCCTTCCCTGATGTTACCACAGCCCATTTTCCACTGAGCAAGACAGGATTCTGTTTTTCTTAATTCCTTTGAATTAAATAGCCATTGGTGGACTCTTTTTAGGGCCACCGTCCCTTGAGCTGGAATAGTTTCTCTTGGAGGTGTTCTGCATCTAATATCAGTGTAAGTTACCATCTCTTTTAATGGGAGAACTAAATCTCTCTTTATTCTGTATGATGCATTTGATTCCCAGGCTGGGATGGTTCTCCAAAACCATCGAGTTTGGGATGCTCTCATGGCTGCCCATGTGGTACTTGTGCTGATATTGGAGGGAAGTGCTGTTTTTATGTTAATCCATCTGGGATTATTATTTTGAATGTTCACACTGTAAAAGAGAAAGTTGCCCCCTTCTCAGCTCTGGGAAAATGGAAGCTTGACCTCTTTAGCTGGCACCCTGACAGGATTGGAACACTTTTTAGCTCCTTGTTTCAGGGTCTCCTTTTACTATTGTTGGGAATACTTACCATCTATCTCTGTGTAACATGTTTTGTTTGCCTTGTCTTCTCATTGATCTACCAAAGTTAACTAAATTATGTTTCAACAAATTGTACCTCCACAGTCTTTGGGGGTTATGGGATCCCCTTGACCAAAAGGAGGTAATGTGAAAATGAATATGCTAACTACTTTGATTTGCTTGAGCTCCTCAATTAATCAGGTAACTGTGGAGAATAGTATGGGACTAAATTGATCAATCAGGATATAGAATGGTTTGACACACCAACAGTCTTTTGTGGTGACCAAGAGTAAACCCAACTGGAAGTGTAGAATCAGTGATCCTGAAACTTGCTTAAATCAAACCAGCCTTGGGCAGTCCCTGAGCTGTTAGCTAGCCTTGGACTCTTGGAGAATCCCACTTATCTTGTAGTCTGTATTCAAGTCTTGGACTCTCTCTGTCATGGTGCTTATCTTGTTTACTTTTCAACATATTAAGAAGTCAGTTCCCCCTGTTCCTGAAATTCTCCACACCTTGTACCTGCAACACTCCATGCATAACATACCCTGTTTCTCCTCAGATTAGCCCATTTCCTACTTCCCTTTGTAAGAAAAATAAATAAACTACATCTCAAGATGAGCTATTCCAGCATTAGGCTGTCCGCTCCACATGCATATGTATGTACCTGCTTTTTTGTACAGTTTCCCTCCAGTCTTCTTCCCTTGGGGAAAGAGAGATCCAAGTCCCGTAGGGCTCTTGCCTCAGTTTACAGTACAGATCTCTCACATATTACAGGATAGTCCCACCTAAATGCCCCTACTTGAAGGTAACAACCAATATCTAGTTAGGTGAGTGAACTCTGAGTGTTCTAAAAGAAGTGAAATGAATTATTTCATTAAGAAAAGTGAGGCTATCTGGCTGGACCTCTCTCAAGCATATTTATTTTCTTCAAACTTCTTGTTATTATGCCTTTATTTTCTAACCTCCCTCACACTCCTCAGCCTGGAGCAATTTGGCTTTCATCTCCTCTACTACATTGAAACTGCTTTCTCCAAGGTCACCAATGACTGTACCCCAGTACTGTGGTGAGCATCAAATGGTATAATCCATGTAAAATGCTTTACACATCTTAAAGCACAATATAAATGCTATACAACCAGTAAGCCATTCTGAGAAATTTGTATTATCCTCATTTTATAGATTAGTTTTGAATCTCTATCCAATCCATCTGTCCCTCACTCCAAATACCTACATGGGCTATATGATGATCTTGAGGACACTTCTAGGATGGCTTTGGGAAGACTGGAAGTCATCCAGATCTCAGAATTTCCTGAGATCCTCCTCTGATTGAGAGGTATGAGGAGGAGACTGAAACCAAGAACTGGTTGTCAGAGGTCTTCCCTTGCTGCAAAGATTCCTTTTCAGGGGCAGCTCTTTCTCCAATTATTACCAGATACTCAGCACTGAATCTCTGGGGTCTTTGGACTGATTTCAGTTCCAAAATGGCTTGATATTTAATTGATGACCTTTAGAGCTTATCCAAGTTTCCTTAGCCAATATGAATCTAATTTCTATGAAGTTTATCAGTGGATTTGTCCAGACTTAGTCTAAAGCCTGTTATTTGTTTGCAACTAAGGCCTATGATTGCAATTGATTGTTCTCACCTGATTAAGATGATAGGTCATGAATTTTATTGCTTAGTTTAAATAGAGTAGGGCAATTTGATTGATTTAATCCACTGGAATAAGGAAGAAAAGAAGGCAGGGAGATGAATCATAAGGCTGTAGCAATAATCTGGTTAAGGAAAGATAAGGACCTGAATTAATATTGCTTAATACAGTGTAAGTAGAGAGAAGGAGTTTTATGCAAGAGATACTGTTAAGGAAGAAATGGCAAGATTTGGCAATTGGTTAGTAGTCCAGGATTATGTGAAAATAAAAAAAAAATGTGGTGGTGCCTTCAATAGAAATGGGATAGTTAAAGCAGAAACATTTTAGGGTGAAAAGATGAGTTCAAAATTGGACATATTGAACTTAAGATGTCTTTGTGAAATCATAAGCATCAGCATCTTCCCACATGTTCCCTGAGTGCTGGGTATATCCACATACTTAAATTGCTTCCTTTTTCGTAGAACTTTCTATAAATAATCTCAGAAAACTTCACATATAATTCATGATACCTGTAGCCAATGGAATCCTGAGAGAGTGCCTGCACCTTCATGACCACCCAGTATAGACCTAGATCAAATGACATAATCCATGTAAAGTGCTTTACAAATCTTAAAGCACTATATAAAATCTAAATAACCAGCAAGCCATTTTGAGAAATTTTTATTTTATGGTTGAAGTAATGGGTAACTGCTCAAGGCAGCAGGGGAATCATACGGTCAGTTTAATGCCTTAGGTAAATAATTATAGCAACTATGTTGAAAATAGATTTAGCATTTAAAACTCTTTACAATCTGACTCCAGCCAAGGTTTCTAGGATTTTTTACATTATTACAAAATTCCTTGTTACATATTGTACATACCAGCCAAACAGGCCTATTTACTGTATCCTCTATATGTCTTTCCATCTCATACTACCATTCCTTTGGGTAGGCTGTCTCCTAAACCTGGAATCACTTCCACTTCTTGAAATCCTCATCGCACTTCAACATTCAGCTCATATGCGACCTCCCATAAAAGTTCTTTTCCAACTCACCCATTTGTTAGTGTTCTCTCCTTCCCTCCTAAAATTAATACTTTTACTTACTTTGATTTTGCCCCACTATTTGCCAATAAAAAATGCCCAGATTGACTAAGCAAGAAATAGATAACTAACCAACTCAAAACATTTAAGAAGCAATAAGTGAACTTCCAGAGGGGAAAAAAAACAACCTCTCAAATTAAGGATCTGCATGTGAATTCTATGATGTTTTTAAGAACAATTAATCTCAATGTTGATTTTTAAAGCTTTAGACTTTCCTTTCGTCACTGAACACATTCACAACTGAGCTTCCTTTCAGTGTTGGCACAGTTGCTTCATTAATGCAGGAGCTACTTGAAGTTATCCTCCACTCTTCCCAAGGAGCATATTGGATGCCTTCCAACCTGAGCAGCTCATCTTCTGATGTCATCTCTTTTGCCGTTTTGATACTGTTTATAGGGTTTTCTTGGCAAAGATACTGGAGTGGTGTGCCATTTCCACCTCCACAGGGAGAGGAATGGGTGATTTTAATTCAGATGATCACTACATATATTGCTGTGGGCGAGAATCCCTTAGAAGAACTGAAGTAGCACTCATATCAATAAAAGGGTAAGAAAAGTGGTACTGGAGTTTAATCTCAAAAATAACCAAATGATTTCTATTCAAATCGAAGGCAAACTATTCAACAATAGAATAATATAAGCCTGTGCTCCAACCACTAATGCCAAAGGGGCCAAAGTTGATCTATTCTATAAAAACCACAACAACTACTAGAAATAACACACACACACACACACACACACACACACACACACACACACAAGCATATACAAAAGATGTCACATTCATCATAGAAGATTGAAATGTTAAGGTAAGAAATCAAAAGATAATTGGAATAACAGGCAGGTTTGGCCTTGGAGTAAAAAATTAAGCAGGGTAGAGACTAAAAGAGTTTTGTGAAATTAACTTACTGGTTATAGAAAACACTCTTTTTCAACAACCCCCAAAATGACTATGCATGGACATCATCAGGTGGTCAATATAGAAATCAGATTGATTATATACTTTTCAGCCAACATTTGAGAAGTTTTATGCAACCAGTTAAAACAAGACCTGGAGCTGACTGTGGTTCAGATCATGAGCTTCTTACTGCAAAATTGAGACTTAAAGAAAGTAGAGAAAGTCATCAGACTATATAGATATGACCTAAATAACACCCCATATGAATATGAAATGGAAGCGATTAATAGATTCAAGGGGATTAGATTTGGTGGATAGAGTGCTGAAGAACTATGGACAAAGGTTCACAATATTGTACAGGAGATAGCAACAAAAGGAAAAAGAAGAGCAAGAAAGGAAAATGGCCATCTGCTGCGGCTTTGCAAATAGGTGATGAAAGAAGGAAAGGGAAAGAGATACCCACCTGAATGCAAAATTCCAGAAAATAGCAAGGAGAGATAAGGTTTTCTTAAATGAGCAACACAAAAAAATAGAAAAAAAAAAACAATAGAATGGGAAGGGCAAGAGATCTCTTCAAGAAAATTAGTGATATCAAGGGAAAGTTTCATATAAAATGGATGCAATAAAAGACAAAAATAGTAAGGATTTAACAGAAGCAGAAGAGATTAAGCAGAGGCAGCAACAATCTACAAAAGAACTTTGTAAGAAAGATCTTACCATCACTGATAACAATCATGGTGTGTTAACTGATCTAGAACCAGATATTCTGGAGAGTAAAGTCAAGTGGGGCCTAGGAAGCATCACTAACAATAAGACTAGTGGAGGTAATGGAATTCTAGCTGAGCTATTTAAAACTGTAAAAGATGATGCCATTAAAATGTTGTACTCAACATGCCAGCAAATTTGGAAAAACATGACAGTGCCCACTGGATTGGACAAGATCTCTTTATATTCCAATTCTAAAGAAGGGCAATGCCAAGGAATGTTCAAAGTACTGAGCAATTGCACTCATCACACATGCTGGTAAAGTTATGCTTAAGATTACCAGTAAAGATATGCTTAAGCTAGGCTTCAGCAATATGTGAACTGAGAATTACCAGAAGAGCAGACTGAGAAACTAGAGACCAAATTGCCAACATTTGCTGGATTATGGAGAAAGCAAGGGAGTTTCAGGAAGAAAAAAAACCTACTTCTGCTTCATTGACTACACTAAAACCTTTGACTGTGTGGATCACAACAAACTGTGGTGAATCATCAAAGAGAAGGGAGTACCAGATCATCTTACCATGTGAAATGCCAGGCTGGATAAATAAAAAGCTGGAATTAAGGTTTCTGGGAGGAATATCAACAATCTCAGATATGCAGATAATACCACTCTAATGTTAGAAAGTAAAGAGGAATTCAGAAGCCTCTTGATGAGGTTGAAATGAATTGTAAAAGCTGACTTGAAGTTTAATATAAAAAAAATAAGATCTTGACAGCTGGTCCCATCACTTCTTGGTAAATAGATTTATATGAAGAATGCATGGTTGGTTCAATATTAGGAAAGCTACAAAGTTAATAGCCTGCATTTGTAGCTTTCCTGATAATGAACTAACCATGCATTCATCATATAAATCTGACCTTATCATAGTGTATAATTTTTTGGTATGTTGATGAAGCCTGGTTAGTAACATTTTATTTAACTTTTTTGTGTTTATATCCGTTAGGATTATTGGTCTATAGTTTTTTTTTAATTTTATATCTCCATGGTTTAAACAACATGATTAAATTTGTATCAAATAAAGAATTTGTTAGGAATTCATTTCTTTTCCTATTTTTTCAGTTTATTTAATATTGAAATTATGTTGTTCAGTTGTTCAGTCATGTCTGACTCTTCATAACGACATGGACCATAGCATGCAGACCCTTCTTTCACCATCTCTTGAAATCTCCAAAAAGCTATAGCACATGCAGTGGCCACACCTTGGTAAAAACCATCTTGGCAGATGGGCTAAACCAACCATCTTGGCAGATAGGCCAGATAGGCTAACCAACAGACATCAAAACTGTCTGTGAATTAAGTGGATATCTGCCCCAAGCATGTGAAGACTTCTCCCAGTGTAATGGTAGATGAGAACAGTTTGTTCCAATTGCCACAAAGGCAGCTGAAGCAGTTACCTGTGGATCACTTAGAGCTTGGTTAGAAATCTAAGACACGTGTCATCCACTGAATCCCCAGCTGTCATGAGTTGTCTTTACTTTTGTTTTGCCACTGGACTTCAGTGTATCTGGAAGAGAGTGAGGCTGGTGACTTTGTGCAACTCTGCCACACTTAAATCCAATTCATGAACACATCAGGACATCACTCCATGATGTCATTGGTCCTCTTTGAAAACAAAGGAAGAACAATATCTACAACTAAGAGGTAGCATTATTTAATGAAAATAAAATAGAGGTCTTTCAAATAAGATCATGGGCGAATAAGGATGTATATTATTGCCACTATTATTTTATTTTTTCTGTAGACAGTATTTTGTCTTCTCAGTTATTTTTATTTAATCCAAAGCAACTCTATCCCAATCTACTCTCTCCCCCTCAGCCTCAAGCTTTACTCCTTTATGTTTGTCATCCCTTTTCCTAGTTTTGGAGTTTTGTTTAATTTATTTGTTCTTTTTTGTTCTTTTAGCTAGTTATCTTATTCTTCTCCTCCTTTTCCTTTCAGTTAAATAATTTTCAACTCTTAAATTTGTTTTGTTTCTTAAGTTTTTTTTTCCATTTTTCCTATGCCTATTTGGGGGAAAAAAAGGATATCTTTGCCTCGTGCTCTTCTAGGCTTTTATTCTTTGATCCGTGGAATCTATACACATTTATTCCATTCTTTAGTCTTTGTATCCTTCACAGAATAAAAGCTTCTAGGATATTTATTTTGAATTCTCTCCTCTAAACAGTCTCTATTTTATTGCTTTATATACCTTGCCTCATTCCTCCCCCCATTTTTTCTGTTGGGCCTCACTCTTAGAAGGATCAATTCCTAGAGCAGATAGAAATAACAGAAGTATTACCCCATTGTAGAAATTTCCCCACATACCAAGCTGTGTAGTTTCTTATAACCTCTGCCTTCTCCATGATCATTTTTGTCTCCACTGGCCATGAAATCTCTGCTTTGGGTCCATGACATTCCACCCTTTTGGATGTCAGTTCGCGCCGCACCCCCCACCCCCAGAAGCTATAATTCCTCTTTTCTTAAGTCAAAATGCTGTCCATTGAGACACAAGTCTCTCAAATCCCTAAGAGTTATGCCTATTGTAAGGTCCCCATTTCCCATTACAGAACATCTGTTTGCCCCTAATAGGAGTACTGTTCAGTGATTTTCCTCCCGCCTTTGAATTGAGATTTTCTTTTTGTTTCATCTGTTTCAGTCCCTCCTTTTGCCTCTTTATCCATCCTCCTATAGCTCTCTTCTTGAGAGACTGTGGGAGTTATTTTCCCTTTGATGTTTACTGTTGATATAAATAGTACACATCACATATTTCCCAAACATTCCCACATTCCTATCTTCTTCCTTCCCTCTCCCTTTTTATGTGCCTTCCCATTCTGTAATTTAGTGCCACAAAAAACAATGATTCATTTGCAAGCAGGGAATTCTGTAATCAGGCATGTTCTTCTATCATCACTTCTATTTGCATTCTATTTTTATCCTTGGTATTTTTAGAAAGAAATCTCTTGGTCTCTTTTGTAATATCATTGTTTTCATTGATGTTTTTAGCTATGCAGGTGTCTTTCTTTTTCTATTTTTTTGGCCCCTCTTTATTTTTTCTGTAGTAATTTATTTTATTAATTGTACCTTCCTTAGTTGCTGTATTTGTTCATATATCTAACATTTTATCAAGTGGTAGAAATGCTAATTATATCAGTAACACAAGGAAAAGGTGAAGGAATAAGCAGACAAGATTATTGCTTTTTTGCAGATAATGTGATGGTTTACTTGGAGAACCTTAGAGGATGAACTAGATAAACTAAAAATTTAATTTAAACAACTTGCAGGATATAGAATAAATTCAAACTTGAAAGATATATAGTAATTCCACTGGGCAACATTTCCTTACTGGAATTTCATAGGTTCTTTTGCAAGACTTGAATCAGTAGATGATAATTATAAAGCCAATCAGTAAGTGAAAGATGTTTCCCCCCAATGAATAGGCCTCAGGTGGGGCCAACAAAGGGAGGCCCACACCCTTTCACTAACTAGGCATGAGGCCCCAGGCTTACACCCTTTTGCTGCCCTAAGGGGAGTTGCTAAGACCAGAGCCAATGGTATGTGTGCTGGGTTCTAGTCAATCAGATGGTGGCTAGGACTGTACAAAAAGAAGAGCCCAGAACTGGGAGCGGCAGAACTGGAAACAGCAGAGAGCAGCAGGATTCAGAAGCAGACATCAAGGAGACATTGAGGCAGCAGGGAGAGCCAGCTTTGAAAGAGAGACTGCAGAGCAGAGAGTGCTGAACAAGAGAGTTGTGGAGATCAAGGAACTTGGAGTCAGCAGAGCTGCAGGAGAGAGTGCTGAGCTGAGAGCTAGGATTTGTGAGTGATCATTTATAGGTGGGGGGGGGGGGAAGGCTACAGTATGGCTTGGTTCCTTGCTATATATAATATTTTGTTATAATTTCCTTGTTACTGCAGTGAGGTGGGCTTACCGGTTTGGGAATATTATTGCTACTATATCAAATCGGAGACATTGGTCCTTGGATTTGATCCCCTGGAGTCAAAATAAATGTTATACTTTCTCTGCCTTCTACCTAGAGAATTCCTTCTACTCTGTGATTCTGAACCACTCAGGTATGTCCATGGCCCTCTCCCAGGTTATGAATTTTGCCATACTGCTATAATAACTTAGAAAGAAAACAGGAAGCCACCTGAAAAAGACATGGAAATAAAGACAAGGCAAGCCACATGGAAAGGATACCCCATTAAGTTCTTGAGCTTCCATAAGCTGACAGATTAACTGAAATACACTGATGTGGAACAAGACCTGAGAAGATACCAGCATGGCAGCCCATGTTTGGTGCTTTCAGGTTTATCAGATAGTCAAGCATGGGAACAGAGGAGATAAACTCCACTAACAAAGGAAATGGAATCCCAGAGCCAGAGGCAAGGCAAATCCATCCCTGAGGACCTCAGCAAATCTTTGGAAAGTCCAGTGAAAGCAGGTTGAGAAAAAATAGGGGGGAAGGACTGGTGGGAGAGAGAACATCTAACAGTTAACTCACTCCATTTGCATGTATATTATGGGATAGTTTCCCACACCTTCTTAAGTTTACCCTGAGAGGTTTCTTCTCCATCTGTCACCTCAGGAGATACAGGAATTTGCTCCTATTTGTGTTCGGAGGCAGATAATGCATCAACTACTTAATTTCTCCTTCTTTAAAAAAACTAATTTTATGCCATCGTCATCATCATCATCATCATTATTATTATTATCATGAGATGTGTATCTGGTAATAAAGGGTCATCTGCTAATAGAATGTTGCACTTATGGAGCCTTGGACTGTGATTTGCAAAATTGATCACCTAAAATAGTTCATTCTAAACCTAGGAAATATAGCAAAGAACTACAAAACCAGAGTATGAAGAGAATTAGTGTTATAATAAGTATAATAACTCAAGTTCATATAGAAACTGACAGATCACATTACAAAAAATGCTGCAAGGTATTATCATCCTCATCTTGAAAATGAGAAACTAAGGCTCAGAAAGGCTGAGACTTACATGAGGTCATACAACAGTAAGTGCCAGAACTATAATTTAATGAAAGGTCTTCTGACTTCCCAAGTATATACCATCTATCTTATCCTGTAGCCATTTTCCCAGTGCTTCCTAGAGGGAGTTTATCTTCTTCATGGGGACCTCCATCTTGATTGCATTCCCTCAAGTATGGAAGTATGTGTTCATTCACTCACTAATTCATTCATTCATTCAATAAGCACCTAACTTTGATAAGGGTGATTAGCATTTTAGAGAACAATTGAATAAAAGCCCTGTTGGCTTCTACTTACCACTCTGGACCCTCTACAGCTTTACTTGCTGACACATAGGTCAGACAATAACTCAGGCCTTTAGTCAATGTCACTTTTAAAATTTGGTTTACGTATTCCCACCCTTCCCGGCAGCTCCTCTTAATAGACCAATACTTGGATAAGCAGCCTCTGGTAAAACCATCTGATGATTAGCTGCTGGCACGTTCAACATTGGTATTATCCCAACCATGTGTACTACTACCACCTAGAGACCAAAACATGTACTGTAACATGGTTAGATGGCATAAGGGCCCCAGGACCAATCGAAGGTCTATAATAAGATGATATTAATATTTAACAATAAAATGTATATACTTATCAATCAATGGCTCAAGATTTATTGCCCTTGTCCTTTTCTCAATACCAGCATATCTTATTAAAATCCTATCTTGTACAAGAAGCCTTTCCCAGAATCTCTTAATTCTAGTGCCCTCCCTCTCTTACTTATTTCCTATATATATGTATATAGCTTGTTTGTACATATTTGTTTGCATATTGTCACTTCCATTAGATTGAAAGCTCCTTGATGGGAGGGATTATCTTTTTTTCTTTTTTTTTCCTATCCCCAGTCCTTAACACAGTGCCTGGCACATTATAGATACTCAAAAAATGATTGAATTTGAGTTTCCAGGAGTATGGTTTTACATTGATGAATCTTCTAATATACCTAATTATCTCCCAGTGAGCATGTAAAGGACTACAGGATTTAGGGTTGGAAAGAATCTTAGGAAATATCTAGTTCATATTCTCAGCAATACAGTGATCCAAGAGAATCCCAAAAGACTCCTGATGAAGCATGCTATCTGCCTCTACTGATATTGTCTGAATAAAGACAGAAGCATGCTGCTTTTCCCTCCCTTCCTCCCTCCCTCCCTTCCTTTCTTCCTTCCTTCTTTCCTTCTTTCCTTCCCACCCTCCTCCCTCCTTTCTTGCCTTCGAGTGTTCTTGTACAAAGCGACTAACATGGAAATATTTTACATGACTGCACATGTATAACCTATATCAGACTGTTTACCATGTCAGGGATGGTGTAGGGTAGGGAAGAATAAAATGTAGAATTCAAAACTTTAAAAAATATTAAAATTGTTTTAACATGTAATTGGGAGGAGATCAAATACTATAATTGTTTTTAAAAAGAGAATATCTAGTTCAGCCCTTTTATTTTATAGAAGGTAACACTGAAGCCCAAATAGATTCACTGATTTGCTGAAGTCACTCTGGTATTATACAGAAAAGCTGAGATTTCAACCTGGTTCTTCTGACTCCAAATCCAGTGCTTTTCCTGTTACATTTTGTTTTTTCAACTTATCCAGAAAATTCTCTTTGTACACTAGCATATGAGAATATTTAATGTTGGGGAGACTATAAAGACATTTTTGGTCAAGTTATGAATTGGCACAACCATTCAGAAAAAGTTTGGAGTTATTCTAAGAAAGTGACTAAAATTCCTATACCTTTTGAGTCTCTGGTTCCATTGGTAGGCTGATTCAGGATGGCCCTGAGTAGATTAGATCTAAAATTGAAAGAAAATGCGGTAGCTGTAATGTATCTAATAGCTATCAAAAATAAGTTCACTTAGCCATGGCAGAGAAAGGATTCTCAGAATAGAGAAGGGAAGTTCGTCTGAGATAAAATACTGACTCAGTTGAACACAGCTTCTGGTCATATTCTGGTTGTTAATCTATGGTCTGAAGCCTTAGCTATCCAGAATGTTTTGTACCCAGGTAACCAGGAAGCTAGGTTCGATGGGCCCAAGCTTTAGCCTCCTGAGTCAATCATATCTCAAGTACTATTTCAATACCTATTAAGAGAAGACTAGCCTGATTTTATGGGTGGGTTCAGGGTGAAGTGGATTTAGGGTATTGCTTCTAACACATAGGTGTATTACCCAAGAAGGTTAAAAATAAAGATTCCCCACATACAAATAAATATAACAACACTTTTTGTAACAGCAGAGAACTAGAAACAAAGTAGATGCCTATCAATTGGGCAATGGCTAAAAAAAATGTAGTACATAGATATGATAGAAAATTACTATGCTGTTAAGAAACAATAAATAAAAGAGTACATAAAGGCACAGGAAAATGAATGAGATGACGCAAAGCAATTTAAGCTAGCCAGGAAAGCAATACAATCACTACAACAATGTAAGCAAAAATAAAAAATTCTAAATTGAAATTCATAAAATTATGATGACCAAGCTAGGGCCCCCCAAAAGAGATATGCAACTCCTTCCATTATTTGTACTATGGCTACTGAGCAGTGCATATATACCATTGCAATCAGTTAATGTATTGCTAGCTTCGATTAACAAGTTTTTTCCTCTATTTAGGGCTGATTTTCTAATCTGGGGAAAGAAGTGGATATATTGGAGAAAGAACATGATATAAAAGCAAATGATAGCAATAAAAATGTAAGAAAGCAAAAGAAAAGAGAAGAGAAATGAAAAAAAAATGTATTCAGGTTTGAATCCTAGCTCTGGCCCTTGCTAGCTACGGGCAAGTGACTTCCCTTGCTTGAGCCTTCATTTCCTTATCCATAAAATGAGGATGACTTTTGCTAGTTATCTCTAATGTCCCTTTCAGTTCTAAATCCTAGTATCCTATGTCTAGGTAAAATTATTTTTATTTTGGCAATACTTTTCATCAATAATTAAAATTCAATAGCTATTCTAATAACTAATTAGTCTTCCCAACCAGGTAAACTCAATTCCTTCTATATTCAACAAGCATTTATTAGTAAGTGCTTTTGTATATGCAAAGAACAATGCTGGGTATTTGGGATATAAAGAAAAATGGAAACAATCTCTGCCCTCAATTAGCTTGCATTCTATATGAGGAACATATGTTTATTAGACACTTTGAACTCCCCCAACTCACACTCCTACTCTGGCTTCTCTGGGGAATTACTACCCCAGATCAAATGTTCTTCACTTTGGGTCTGCACTCTTAAAACCATAACTCACAAGCCGCCACCATCTGTTTTTACACATAGGAGTAAGCCAGTGACAGAGTTCACTGAAAGGAAAGGAGTCAACTGAAGTGTCATAGAAAGAATATTAATAATTAATATCTTCTCCATAAATCTGTAGTATACTCTCCTACAAATATACATAGCATCAGTAGAAATAATGGACACAAATAATTAGGGGTCACACACATAGCTGACCAGGTCTACTCACACACTTCAGAGTTGCAGGGCTCATCTATGTCTTCTTCTGATGTTCTCATCCCACTTCTCATGGGGTATGGCATCTCCGCTATGTGATTTGCTTCCCTGGGCCCTTTGAGTTTGGATGTCCTCTCCAGCTTCAGCCTCATTAACATATTAGACCACAATATTGCTACACATTTTCCTTAGAATCTGTACTCTAATCTCCCTATTTCTGTTTCCCTAAAAATCTTAATTTTGAGGCCTGCCATCTCCTATACATCAGGATCCTGGCCTCCACTTCCAGAATCTCTCTTCTCTTACCTACTGCTCAACTTAATTCTGTAGCTAGACTTCTATTCTACTGGACAAAGCCATGTATTTCTGCTGCAAAATGCCAATGGCAGTGGGGGAAAGAAAAGAGAGAAATTCTTTGCCTTTTTTGCTATCTCCCAACAGATGAAAGGTAAAGAGTGAACTTTTCTCTCAGGCTTGCCTCACATTTTAAATGATACCAGGGACATGACAGATCCTCACCCAGTCACTTTCATCCCCTGGCTGAAGCTTTGATATATTATCAGATTGTTTATGCTCAGTTGTTAGGTTTTTAACGTAACACTTTATACTGCATTATTAAGTTATTTAGGAAAACTCCCAAATACTTTCTTTAAATCTTTCCCTCAGTTAAATATTTGCTCTCAATTGGGGTGTTTTTGGCCCATTTGTCCATATACCCAATTATGAATAGCTCTTTGGTGAATAGAAGAGGGTTAAGAATTATCATTTTGATTGTCACCCCAAAAATCTCATTCTTAAAAGTCTCAGCAAATTCTATGTCAGCAGGAAATTCCTAAGTGCTTATTCTGTTCTAGGTACTATGCTGAATATTGAGGATACAAAAGCGAGCAAAAAAGAGATTCCCTGACCTCAAGTAGTTTACATTCTAATGAGGGAAGGCAACACACAAAAACAGAGCTAAAAACTGTAAGGGAGAAGGACTGGGGAAGTACTCTCACAGAGAATGGAGGATGACTGGTCTGGGTCCTTCCTTAAAATAGAGATTCTAGGGAAGAACTCATCAATGGGATAAAAGGCTGCAGGAGCAGAGGGAGAACAATCCATTAATAAACAGATTTTGGTTTTGCTCAAGAACTAATGTAGCTGGTGGGACTGGAGAAGGTACTTATCCCAAAATTCATGGTTATAGATATTCAGCATAAACACCATGTTTGAAAATTCTCACATACCAGCTACTTCGATCCAAGTAAAGGCCAGCCCCAGTTAAAAGACAATGTAGAAAATAAAAACGAGGGGAAGAAAAGAACCAAGCTTCCCATCCCAGGAGTTCTCATCTAATATGAACTCACAGAACATGTATTGGTTCTTCCGACAAGGATTAGGGACCTGATATCAATTGAGAAATTCTATTTTCCTAAGTGAAAATTGCTCTGGGGTTTCTTACAGTGCATAGACAACCCATATATTTCTCCAAGAGATGCCCTATGTCCCAACAAAAAATTTCCAGTCCCTAAAAATCATAGGGCCTTCCAAATAGAAATCAGAACTCATACTTTGCTAGAACAAGCAAACCGATTTTTTGAAAAGTCATGCAAACTCGGAAAATCCCCAAAGGTATGCAGGGTTCACAAAAGAGGACTTAAGCATGTGGGAATACCTCAGCTTCCTAGATCATCAGGTAAATAGTATTCTATGTACCTGCAGGTATTGTGATGTAAGCCATTTAGGCTTACGTCACAATAGGCAAGCTATCCAGAACTACTCAAAACTAAATTTAAAAAAAAACTTGGTATATATTGGTATATATTGATAGGTACCAGCAACACCTGTGATACTCATATCAGGTTCCATGCTTATAATGAAAATAGTAACACAAGAGACATTAGTTTTCTATCACGCATAAGTTATCTAGCCTGATTTGTAAAGGAAACGGTAGGAAAGTGACTATCCAACTACAGCATGAAAAGCAACAATAGGAAAATACAAGGTTTTGTTTTGTTTTTTCCTGGGAGATCCCTACAACATCAGTCTACTCAAAAGGAGACTTGTGGAAAAGAATCCCTCCAGATTCTCTCTAAAATGCATAATGTCCCCAAATAAATCCCAGATAAATCCCCGTAGTGTATATGTATTTTTCTTGCTGACTGCTTTCTAATTCTGCTGGATGTTACCATGTATTTCTATTACCAGATGCTATTGCAAATGTGGGAAGGGAAAAAAGACAAATCTATCTCTCCCATGCTAAATTTTTCAAGAAGAGAAATGGAGGAAAGGTGAAGAATGAACTCTTTACTTAGAACCCTCTCTACTGCTTTTAAAGGACACCAGGTATGTGACTAATGCTTAGTCACGTTCATCTAATGGCCAAAGCCTTTTAAAGTTATCAGGTGACTTATGTTATCTTGCCAGATTATTTAAGTAATTCCCTTACACTCTACTATTGAGTTGTTTAGGAAAACTTCCAAATGCCTCACTTACAAAATAAATACCAAAAATATGAAGTAAAGAGAAATAAAATTTTGAAGTGGGGTGACTTACTCCCTCTGACCGTTTAGGAAATGGGTCTCCTGCTATAGTTTGGAACACTTGCATGGTGGACCAAGGATGCCAAACTGCCTCCAAAGTCAAGAGTATGTTGGTTGGGCAAATACTCCAGTCTATCAGTGACAAGCAGCATGAAGATTACCCAACAGGGAGAGGGAGAGGGAGAGAGAGAGGGTGCCTACCGAAGGAGGGATCAGGGAAAGTCTCCCTAATACTGACAAAATGAACCTGGTAGATAAAGAAGAAAATTTACTTTGAATATATTAGGTTTTCAATTCTTTTTTAATAGCAATTTCCTCCCCCATTATTTATCCAAGCTCCCAAATTTTCTAGAAAGTAGCAATCCTATGCTATCTACTATCTTTCTGGTTTTTAGCAGTACCTCTTCTAGGAGAAAAAAAAAGGTACTTTGCAATTGGATCTGTTTAACATTTCTCCTGGATAATGAGGTGAAGAGGAAAAAAGATCTAGAAAAAAAATACTTACTACATTTAGCTATTTCTTCCAAACAGTACAGAATTGTGAGGATGAGCACAGGATGATTTCAAGTAAGCTCTGCTATGAAGAACTAAAAATGAGTATGATGGACATGAACAGGTTTTAATGCATTATCAGGATTTATAAAGGAAAAGCAGAATAAAAGATGTCAGCAATGAAATGCATGAGGGGAAAAGAAAATAGGCTACCTCTACAGCAAGGGTGAAAGACTCTGGTGGGTAGCCCATGTGTTCCATTCATATCTTGGTGAAATCAAGAGAGAAAGGATTCTCCATCACATTAGATGGTAAATATATGGGAGGACATGGATAAAAGCCCTAGAGGGTGGACAGGATGGTGCTGTTTGTAATCTTCAGTATTGGAAGGAATATCCATGCCAACAAGGTAACTGATCCATTTTACCATTCTATTTTAATATTATACGAATACTTGAGATATTTAGATTTTCCAGAAAAGGCATAATTCATTCCAAAGTGTGCATGAGGAAATAAAATGCATCTGGCCTTTCCCAGTGTATGACAACCCTGGATGATGCAAGAATTTCTAAACTCACATCGGTTGAATTTAAAGATATTTTACTGAGGATCTAAACTTAGATGTTAGGATAGAATACATTTTCATCAAAGTTAAAAGTATAAAGCATTTGTTAATTCTCTAAAGAGTCCTTTGGATCAAGTAAATGTCATCCGTCCATATATTAAAAGTACACCTAAACAAATAAAAAGAGGTGGTGTTTGTTTATACAGCATTTCAGGGCCTCTGAAATGGCATTTGAAATGGCATAGTGTCAAATATCAGCCACTTGACATACAATCAGTTGAGTAATCTTCATGCTGCTTGTCACTGAGAGACTGGAGTATTTGCCCAACTAACACACTCTTGGTCTTGGAGGCAGTTTGGCATCCTTAGTCCACCATGCTGGTGTTCCAAACTATAGCAAGACACCATTTCCTAAATGGTCAGAGGTAGTAAGTCAACTTTGAACCAAAACCAACTCTAAATATCTGGAGGTAAATCATTTAATTCCCTAGCCTTCCTAAATTCTCTTTGAAGTGCTTTTATTTATACTATTCCTCCTCATCCATCCTCTGCGCGCACACGCACGCGCGCGCGCACACACACACACACATACCCCAAGCTATTCTGTCTCTACCTTGTCTCCCTTGATGATCTTATTAACTCCTATTGGTTCAATTACAATCTTTCTGAATATGATATCTAGAAAATCTATTGATCCAACCCTATGGATTCTCCTTAACTTCAGTGCTGTTATCAGTTCTCAACCATTTCCACCCAACTGTCATATTTGTATCTCATACTCAATATATGCAAAATACAACTCATCTTTTTTCCTTGTTTGCCCTCCAAACTTCCCTATTTCTGCCAAAGATTATACCATCTTCCTAGATACCCAGATTCCATGAATGTGAAGTCATCTTTGACTTCTCCCCCATTGGAATGTGTACTCTATGAAGGCAGAGACTATTTTCCTCTCCTTTTTTCACCTTTCTTTCTATCCTCAGTGCTTAACATGGTGCCTAGCACATAGTAAGCACTTAATAAATGCTTGTTGACCGATTGACTCTTCCTTCTCCCTAACCCTTCCTTCATTTCTGATCAGTTGACACATTTATCAATTCAACTTCTAAGTCTTTGGTCTCTGGAAATATGCTGGAGCCAGTTCACACTGGCTCAGAACACATTATTGAATTTTCAGTACAAGCTTCTGTCACTCTGAAATAAGTAAATGGATACAAATCATGTTTTAATGTATTGTTTTGTTGATTGTGTAAGCTTAAGAAAGTGATAGAGAAAATGTGAATAATTCAGATTAAACTTAAAAGTGTGTCAGGAGTTTATTTTGTTTGTTTTTGGAGAGTTGGTTGTTAAACATTTATCATCATGTCCCTGTTTATATCCATCCTTTCTCTTCATTCACAAGGTCAACATCTTAATTTGGGTCCTTTTCACCTCTTCCTTCTAATTAGATCTTTCTAATTGGGCTAATTTTCCAATCCATCTTCCATTTTAACACACAGTTCTAACCAAGTTGTTGGGGTTGTGTGGTTTGTTCTTCATTCTCAAAGAGGTCCATGACATCAGGGAATTGATGACATGACTTGCGGTTGGCTTTGATTTGACTGAGGGAGGGCTGTGCAAGGCTATCAGTCTTACTTTCTCCTACAGAGCCATTTGGGTCCAGTGGCCAGATATTGATCAGGATGACTGGAGATGGCCCAGGATGCAGAGGGAGACCTTGGCCCTTTTAAGCTAAGGTCTTTTCAAGTGCTTGCTTTGGGTGAAGCAATGCCCATTCAGTGAATAGGTCTCTTTAAGAAGTGAATCAAGGGATGGCCCCCTTAATGAAAAAAAAAATCAAACTGGGAGGGGAAGACTCTCAGGGTTGCTGGCCAAAAAAGAAACATTTACTATTTACATTCACTCTGAGCCAGGAGGGCCCAAAAAATAATCATTAAGTGGTGCTTCCAGAGGGACCTATTGTTATCCAGTCCCTGAGATCCAGAGTGTATTGGATTTAAGTCACCAAGTCACTCTCCTGCTAAAAAGCCTTTAGTATCTCCTTACTGACTCTGGAACAAGTATGAACTCCTCAGTCTGTCATTTAAGACCCCTTACTCTCTAAGTCCAATACACCTTATCTCAAATGACTCATTTTCACAAACTCTACATTCTAACCAAACAGCTCTTCCCTAAACTTAAGGGCTTTTGTTCTATCTGTATTCACAAAGGCCTCTCACTCACTATTTCTTCTCGGAATCCTTATTCTTCTTCAGGTATTGTAAGACACCTTTCTTTGTATCCCTAGCACTTAGAACAATGCCTGACACATAGAACTTGCTTAATAAATGCTTGTTGACTTGAGATAACTTGACTGAAAGTAACCTTGCTTTAATTCTACATGATCGATGGATTATTCAGCACCAATCAGTTGATGTCTTGCTCTCTTGGGAAGAAGAAGAGTGGGTTATATTTTAGTTTAGCCCTGCAAGGTTCTAATCTTCTGAGTCACTAGTCTGAACCAAAGTAGTGGATTGTTTGACGATTAGACAAATAGGACTTTTAGGATATTTACCTTCTTTCTCTAGGCCAGAACCAATCCCATGATTTTTTGCACATTCCTCTCTCCTCACACTGCCAAAACAAAGACTAAAAATACTCCCAAAGGGTAGGAAAATTTTACCTTAAGAGTCAAAAATATGTAGGTTGTGGGTCAAGAGTTTTGTGTTGTTAGTCTAAGGATAAATAGTATTGGAAAAATGCTGTCATCTCCCATAAGATCCCATAAGCATTCTTCCACTTGGTAGTGATTTCTTTATGTCTTCTGATTTCATTTATGATAATTATTTCCCTCTCTATCCAAGGTCCAGTACTTGCTACCAGTGTGAGTCAGCGGGGGAGGAGTGTGACACTAATGGATAAAATGTTGGACTCGGGAGTCAGCAAAACCTGAGTCTGAATCTTACCTCAGACACTACCTTGTGTGACCCTGACCTTTATCAGCTTGTTTATTAAACTGTAAAATGAGAATAGCAACTATCTCACAGTGTTGTCTGAGAATCAAATAAGATAACACATGTAAAATCTGCGAACTTTAAAGCACTACATAAATACTAGCTGTTACTTTAGTTTCCTTTTTTGTAAGTTTAGAGGGTTGGATACAACGACCTTTCTAGCTCTAAATTCATGAGCCTATGATCCTATAATGTGACTATGATTCATTCATTAACTATCATTAACATACATTCGTTCTAGGGGTATGTCAACTTGTTGGTCTTTGAACAAAGAGGATACATTAAGGGTACCAAATTAATCCTGATGGCCCACTGGGCAGCTAGGTGGTACAGCGGATAGAACACTGGGCAGGAAGATACATCTTCCTGAGTTCAAATCTGGCCTCAAATACTTACTAGGTGTGTGAGCCTGGGCAAGTCATTTAACCATGTTTGCATTAGTTTCCTCATCTGTAAAATGAGATGGAGAAAGAAATGGCAAACCACTTCAGTATCTTTGCCACGAAAACCCCAAACAGATTCACAAAGTCAGACATTACTGAAAAACACCTGGACGACTAATGGCCCTTTAGTTCCGTGAATTAACTACTCTCCCACCATTCTAAGTGCAGGTAAATAGAATTCAATAAACATTTATTACTTAATTTTTAAAAATTGTATTTGTATATATTAAAACTTTACATAGCCAAGTGAATCAAGTGAGTTTAGAATCGGCTAAGTGGCACAGTGGATAGAGCAATGCACCTGGAATCAGAGACCTGTGTTCAAATCGATTCTCAGGAACTGTGTGATCCTGGACAAGTCATTCAACCTCTGTCTGCTTCAGTTTCCTCTTCAAGAAACTAGGGTTAATAACAGCACCTATTTCCCAAAGATGTTGTAAACATGAAATAATGTTTGTAAAGCATTTTGCAAAGCTTTAAGTACTATGTGAATCCTGGTTATTGTTAGTTATCATATCATCATCATTTATATAGTGATTTGGCTAGCAAATATTCATTTTGTTATGGATGATGACAAACATTCCTTTTCATGAATATCAGCCAATATATTCTCCTGGGTTTTTAGTCTTCTACTGGTAAGAAATATTAAAGAAACATCAGCCTAAAGGATAATACTTGCCTTCCTGCTTCTTAAGTACATACATCTAACTAATCTAATAGTAACGCCAAATGTTATAAACAAGGGAGGCCAGGACACAGTTCTGTTTTACATTGTTTAGGATTAGAATTTAATCTGTAGCAAGACTGTTTCTGTCTGCTCCTATCGTAGCGGAAATATTCTGATAGAGAATTTGGCGAAGTATTCGATTAATGCCAAGATTATATAATGTCATAGGATTTAAAGCTGGAGGGTCTTAGATAATCATCTAGTCCAACTCTGTATATAGGGTTGATTGGAGATCATCTCAGAGGGAAGGCATTGGGTTAAAATTCAGGTAGTTAACCTTTTATTACAGAAATAAACAGTAGGAACCACTTTTAAATTACTGATATGATTAGCAGATATACAACTATATAATTCGACAATAATTAATAAAGACTAATTGTGATTTTATGCATCTACTGAAAAATCAACATTTTCAAAATTGAACACCCCCTTTCCCTAAAATGTCTTTCATACTTGACTTTTCCACTCACCGCACCACCTCTCGCCTTACTGGCAATGACTTACAAGGTCTTCTTAATTCCACCTCAACATCTCTCGCTTTTGCTGTCTGTACATTCATACCAGGCACTTTAATTCAGACCTTCATCATGTCTTGCCCAATATAAAAATCCTCCTAATTAGAATCTTGCTTTACAGTCTATACTATTTTCAACCTATCCTTCACACAGTTGCTAAAATAACCTATTCCATTTCCATCCAGAAAGCTGATTACATGACACCTCTGTTAAAAACCTGCAGTGACTACCCATTGCCTCTACATTAGAATACAATCTCCTTTGCTTTCTATTTAAAACCACCCACACTGGCTGCAATCTGTCTTTCCAGCACTGTATCACATTTCTTCTCCATACCCACCATGCTCACACCAAACTTGGTCTACTATCCCCGTCTTTCATGCATTTGCGTAGGTTGTCTCCATCCCTAGAATTACTCCACGTACATTTCCATCTGTTTAAATTCTTCAAGGTTCAGCTCAGGTGAACGTTTACCACTATTCCTTCTTTGATAAACCTAACTGAAAGTGCTCTTTCCAGGCTCAAATGTTCCTAGAAGGTTTTATTTTCATCTCTCTTCTGTTGCTGTCGCACTCTACCTTAATATTCTAGGAATTCGGATACATGTAATTACTCTTGTGGTGAACCGTCATTTTTCATCTTGAATTTTAACTCTGTATATCCACATATTGGTTTTTATCTCCCCCTTAAAAAAAATAAAGTTGGCTCTACTGAAAGCATGGAGAAAATTTTATTTCTATAGTTTTAACGGCAAAATTAAGAGCTCTAAAATTCATAGCAAGACGGTCACCGGAGGCATTTGATACAATTATAATAACATATTTCCATAAAATTGAGAAGACATAGCTTTACATAAAACAAAGACAGTTCATAGGGCAAAGGGAATTGGTGTTGGGGAAAGTTTTTTTAGAAGTTTTTGGTTCCTCTAGTCCATATTATAGCTATTTTTAGGTTAAACATTTTAAATAAAGAATATAACATTTAGGACATGAAGATTACATCAAAGAAAAACACTGCAAAAATAAACTTTCAAAAATAAGCAAATACTTTTGAAAATATATTTGAAGTCTATATTTCCATGGCAGTCAAAAGATGAAATACAGATCCATTGCTGATTATTTTTTATACAGTAAAACATCAGAAACCCGGACTCCATTAAATTATAATAAGTGATAATTTAGATGGACAATCCAACTGAAACTTATCTTTGCACTGCTCAAAATGGGTCTGCTAAACAAATTGTTACCAAGACTACAGAAGACTATTTAAAATAATGAAAAAAACTGTTTTAAGTATCTTCACAATTACCAATGCAGAACACATGCTTGATAAGCTAAGTGACCAAAGTAATAATTAAAAGTAGGGCCTCTAAAAAGAGCTTTACTAAATTTTGTAATTTTAAGTTCTTGATAATCACAAAACTGTAATGCTTTTTCTTTTTAAAAAAAGGTACTTACTATAGGCTTACTAATTCAGAATGCTCACCCACAAACTAACACAATATGACTACTATATTTATAATACTTCTAGTGCAATCTTGCAAATTGCCAAGTGCCTTTACTATCCACTAGTAAAGAATGTCAAGTTCTTTCATTTTATTAGCTGTCAATCTCCTCTAAGAAAAACAGGTAATTTTTTGTTTTAAGTGTGACTATAGGTAAGTTTTTATGCTTAATTTAAGATGTGAACATGCATTTTGGCAAAACAGCTTCTCTCAAATAAAGAATAAAAACCTATTATATATTATATTCAAGTTTTAAAACATCCCAGCTTTGAATTCTCCAAAAAAACAAAAACGAAAAAACACAGCTCCACTCCAAGTCCCAGTACTGAATTGTCAGACAGTTATCTATCTCTTCATGCATGTTTCTGCTAGAGTCCTAAATTTGGGTTCCAAGTGATCTAAAAATTCAAGCCCTTCTTCATCATGGCGCTCACTGCAACACCCTACAGAACCAGCCGCAGAGCCTCTTCCTTCATAGTTATATGTAAGGACATAGTCTTGAGCGTGGGTCTGATCTTCATTCTGATTACACAGTTGCACCTTCTGCACAGGGGAAAATGAACAACACATTATTATTTTTTTTAGACACCTAAGCTTATTAACATAAAATTATTTCTTTGATTTACCTTTCATTGTTTAATTTTTAATCAGAGTGTGTCCTCTAATGGATTCCTACATACAAAAAATGCACATGATTGGTGTATATATCATAATTATACTATAAAATCAGTGTTTAGCATGCTTCTAATAATCAGAAAGGAGGCAACATACATACATGCACATATACAAATTTTCTTGTTCAATAATAGCTAAGACTTGTATAGTGTTTTAACGTTTTCAAAGAACTTTTTACATATTATCTCTTCTATGTTTCCTTGTGAAATCACAACAAAGAGAAATAATAATTAACTAATATTGAGCCAGGGTCTTTGCACAGATCTTTTTAACAGAGATAAGAGCTAATAAATAGGCTAAGTACTATATTTATCATGCTTGATTTCAAACTCTGGCTCCCCAAACTCTACAAACTGAGATAATTTACTAAAAAAGCTACAAATAACAGTCAAGGACATAAATAGAATGAGTAAGTTAAAATATCTGATTTATTTTTTTCCTAGACATAACCAAACCCAAAATTCAAGGGAGGAAATATAACTTCCCTGTGAATAAGGCTAATTATTTTAAGGAAGATATAAACTAATTTTCTATTATTGAATCTTAAATCTACTGTTCATTATTTATAAATTTGAAAGAATTATAACTTAGATATATTCTATATTATCTTTAAAAAACTGGGGAAGACTTACTTCACCAAGACGGGGCTGAGTAAAATTCTGCCATTCAGAATAATTGTATCTGCCGTTGTCCACCTCAACTTGTCCTCCTCTACAAGAATCCAGGGTGTGGTGTCCTCCCCTGCATGAATCCAGGGTGTGATGTCCTCCTCCTCGACAGGATTCCAAAGTCTGATGCCCTCCTTTTGTCATTTCAAAGCTTTCTTGACCATTTTTTGTTCCTGTTACCAATGTGCAACCACCGCCCACATTCTGTGTAGTCAATCCATTTGTGCAATACTGAAGGAAAATTGAAGAGTTTGTGTCTGGGGTTAGCAAGAAAGTGAACAAGGATACATGGAAGAAAACCCATCATTTAGATAATGCTAATTTTTCTAGTTTGTAAATGTTTAAATTTCCAGAAATAATTATATTTCTAGAATTAGTGCCTGAAAAAATAAGGTCACTAAAACAAGACATACAATTCAATTCAGCACACATTTATTAAGTTTTTAGTTGGTGTAAAGGATTGTGTTGGTCAAGAATAGACATTATTCTGCCCTGGCTCATGATATCTGAAAGGCATTTAAACACAAAGGCATTAAACATAATTTATCTTGTCTGTTTCCCTGTTTAGGAGCATTAAAACCAATATTTGCTGTATCCTGAAAAGATATTCCTTTTCTTAAAATCTTCCAAGGAGATTCTCTAGTCTCCCTTGACATTGTTCCTGGGTCTCACCCCTCAAAGTCAGATATGTAGACATCTTAACATGAATTTCTCTTGCTATAACTTAAAATCTTTTCACTTAGTGTACAGCAGATATAGAAGCAATCCTCACCATTTCTCATAAAATGCCCCATAAAGATTTGTTTTTAGATTTCTTATGAAACCTATCCCATTTTCCCTTACATTAAAAGTTTTCTGTGACTGTCTCCCCACAGCTAAACTGTGAGCTTCTGGAGGACAAGGCCAGTTTCTTTGATTTCATTATCTTCTCAATGCCTCCTGAGAAGTTCCTTGCATAGAACAAGTACTTGTTAGATTTGACTAACACTTCTTACTGTCAGCTTAAAAAAAAACCCACACATGATCAAAGCAAGGATTCTATAAAACCTGAAATGTAAAAATATAGTCTTGCAATCTAGAAAGTTCATGATCAACTAGTAACAGAGACAGTGTTTGTAACAGACTAAGCACTGGCCTTGGAATCAATAAGGAATTAATGAATGAAAATGAATGAAAAGCATGTATTATCTGTTAATTGTATGCAAAGAACTGTGCTAAGCACTGAGATTGCAAACAGAAAAGCAAGACAATCCCTACTTTCATGGAAGATTTGGATCAAGTCCTGTCTCTGATATATACCTCGCTGTATGATCCATACAAGTTACCTAACCTCTCAGGGCTACAAGCAACTCTAAGACTAACACAGACCAGATGCTAATCTATATCAATGACGGGAGTTTCCACACCAGGAGTGCCTCACTGTTTAAATTACAATTCTATATTAAAGTACTAATAACAATTTTAGATAATAGGATGACCAAAACATTAAATGCCCTGATATCCTTTTTTTTCCACTTATCAAAATATATTTAATAAGGAGGGCATAATAGACTGTTAGATTTGGAATAAGTAAATTTGGGTACAAAATTAGCTTGTGGCACTAGCTAGCTGAGTAACCATGAGCAAACCACTACTTCTCAGTTTCTTCATCTATACAATGATAATAATATCTATAGTACCCAGTAGGCATGATGGTCCAGCTCATATGAGTTCATATGAAGTAATTATGTAAAGCATTTTGTAAACTTTTAATTGCTACATGAAAGTCAGCTGTTATTACTGTTAATCACATAAAAACAAAATAAGCTAGTAGATCTGTTTTACTGTGCATCCATTTGTTGTCCTCTGAGCGGCAGCAACTATAAATGCTCTGAATATCATGGTTGGGTCTGATACTGTGTTCTTTCTAGTCCTTTATCCCCCTTCAAATTTTCATTGCTTTATGTAGTGATTTTGTCCACAGTCATCCTCCTCCATAATGTTCTGCAAATGAGCTTATAGTCTTTATCAACGTTGCCCCTGGCTATTCTTTTTCTCTCTGGCAAAGTGATCAAATATTTGCTGCCTGAGGTGGCTTCTTCCTACCTCTTCATAGTGATGATTGCTTTGAAGTTGTTAAACTTCAAAGATTATAATATAATCAATATCTTATTTTCATGATTTACCATTTTCCCAAGTCAACAGCTAGTTTAAACAGGTCATGTTGGAGCTGCTATAATTTCATTAATCATTTTTTCATATTTATCCCTTTTTCCAACTTGGCATTAAATGTTTACTCTTCCTGGTCAATGATCTGATTAGATGTAAACAGTTTACTCTGAAATGATTCCCACATCAGTAAATAGCTGCTTCCAAAGATAAGCTGCTTGAGGAAGGTGTGGAAATGACAACTGACAAGTGAGAGTAGGCAAGCCTGTTCAATTATCATTTTGCATCTGTTTTTCTACCAAGAAGAACAGTCTTTGGATGGAATAAGGACAGAACAAAAATGGTGACAGGAGAAGATGACCAAGATGACTAAGGAGATAGGGAAGAGTACATCTTGCTAACCATGTGTTCCAGTCACCTGATCTGGAAACAAGCAAATGGTATTATGATTTTTAAAAAAATTTTTTTAAATTGACTTCAATCCCAGGCAAAATTATAGGAAGAATAATTAGAGATATGATTAGTGAACATCTAAAACATTTTTCCTTTTTCTTCCAATGGGAGGAGAGAAAATACTTGATAATTAGAAAAAAATTACAGAAATAAAAGGAATTAGTGATCCTAATGAGACAACATGGCTTCATTAAGAATATAACATATTGTGCTAGATGCTGTGTTTTTTCTCTCTTTTTTTGTTCCTTAATATATGTGATAGCTGGTTGGGTAAGAGAGAAGAAAGGGATATATTTAGAAATGAAAGCCCTTTAAGAACAAAAACTATCAATACAATTTCAAGAAAGAAAATACTCAGATTATTTCTAGATTCAAAAAATCCATATCATGCTAAACTAATCTTATTGCCTTTGTTTTTTTTGTTTTTTTTTTTGCCAAAACTATTAGACTGACAGAGCCCGGGAATGCTACAGCTATAGCTTACCTAGATTTTCAACAAAGCATTTATTTGATAAGCCTCTGATGCTATTCTTGGGAACAAATATGGAGAGATGTGGGTTGGAGGAAAGCACAATTAGGTGTATTTGGAACTAGTTGAATGGAGTAATGAAAGAGTAGTCATTAATGGTTTGATGAAAACTGGGAAAGAGTTCTAAAATGGGATACTTCCAAATCTGTGCTGAGGCTTGTGCTACTTAAGATTTTTATCAATGACAAATAACAGCACAGACAGGCATTCTCACATTTATATAATGTACAAAGCTGAGAGAAATATTTAGTATACTGGATAATAGAGTCAGGATTCAAAAAGTCTTGGCAGACTAGCAAATTTGGACCAAATCATTAATAGAGGTGAATGTAGAATTGTACACTTGGTACAATGAATCAACTTCGAAAGTACAAGCAATTTTGGGGGCTACACAGAAGTTAATTTTAAAAAACATAGTTTTAAGTGAATTTAAAGTTCTGTAAATCAACAGTCTGGGATTTCAGCTAAGAATGTCAATTCAGAATAGAAAGGTGACTGTCTTCCCCTGGTTGGATAATCTCTGGACAACAAATTTTAAGATGGACATTGAAAGCGTAAGATGTAAATTCATGGTTTTATAGTGAATCTTCTTTTTATGTTCTGTATATATGGAAATGTTCTTTTTCTGCCTATGTATTTAAAGTTCAAAATGAATTTTTGAAAATTTAAATTTTTTTAAAATTTAAAAAGGACATTAATTAACTGGACAAAATGCAAGGGAGGGCAACCAGGCTAATGAAAGGCCTCAAACAGCTGCTTATGGTGATGACTTGAAGGAACTGGAGGTTTAAACAGGATTATAGAAGATTTACACGCTAGCCTTTATTTTATTTCTTAATCCCAAACAGTATGATATATCAAAAATTTCATCACCACCTGTGCCCTCTTTTACATAAAAGTCAGCAGATATCAATGTAAATTCCTAACTGTGTATAATATCTTGGTACATTCTTTACTTTATCATCCTTTGCAACACATGTGGCCAAGCTATAATCATCTTAATGTTTTCTCAGTTATCCTGAGGCTATCATGGAGAAATGACCAAATATCCTATGAAATGAAGTTTCTGACTGCCTGTGGTTACATGATGTAAGCAACTTTGCCGACTCCTTTATTGCACAGTATAGGGAGAATTTGTGAGTCCATAGTTATACCCATACTCAAAACCTTTCCAACTTGACAGAAGCTGACAGAGTTTGTGCTCAATAACACAGTCTGTGGATAGTCTTCAAAATTCCATGGTCACCTTAATATCATAAGGAAGCATTGCAGGAGGACTTTAAACTTTAAAGTTTGGGGGGTGGAGCCAAGATGGTAGCTGGAAAGCAGGGACTTGCGTGAGCTCCCCACCAGGTCCCTCTAAAAACCTATAAAAATGGCTCTGAACAAATTCTAGAACTGCAGAACCCACACAATAGCAGAGGGAAGCAGGGCTGCAGCCCAGGACAGCCTGGATGATCGCTGGGTGAGGTCTATGGCACACAGAGCTGGGAGCAGAGGGGAGTGGAGCCCACTGTGGGCAGCAGCAAGACCAACCAGACTAGGAGCCAGGCAGAACAAGCCCTAGCACCCAGAATCAGTGAGCTGTGGCAGTTACCAGACTTCTCAACCCACAAACACCAAAGACAATGGAGAACGTTAGTAGGAAAAGCTGCCAGGACAGAGTGAAAGGAGTTCCCAGTTCAGACCACTGCCTGGGAGGCAGTGGGGGTGGTGCAGCTACAGAACTACAGCTGCAGTTGCTTCTGGTCCCAGGCCCACCTGGTGGGAGGAATTAAGTGGTGGATCAGAGCAGGAGTGCAAAGCCTGCTTAAGATCTGAGTCAGGTCCAGGTTGGGGGTTCTTGGGGGAGGAGGAGAGCTGGTGTGGCAGAGCTGGCTGTATAGAAATAGCTCTGAAAACAACAGCATATCCCCTCAAGCTTGGAACAAAGTACTCTTTACTCTACAAGTAGTCATACCCTGCTGAAAAACTCAAGGGTCAAGTAAGTTGGCTGGGAACATGGCCAGGCAGTGAAAACAGACTCAGATTCAGTCTCAGACTTTGAAATCTTTCTTTGGTGACAAAGAAGACCAAAACATACAGCCAGAAGAAGTCAACAAAGTCAAAGAGCATACATCAAAAGCCTCCAAGAAAAACATGAACTGGTCTCAGGCCATGGAAGAGCTCAAAAAGGATTTGGAAAAGCAAGTTAGAGAAGTAGAGGAAAAATTGGGAAGAGAAATGAGAATGATGCGAGAAAACCATGAAAAACAAGTCAATGACTTGCTAAAGGAGGACCCAAAAATACAGAAAAAATACTGAAGAAAACAACACCTTAAAAAATAGACTAACTCAATGGCAAAAGAGCTCCAAAAAGCCAATGAGGAGAAGAATGCCTTGAAAGGCAGAATTAGCCAAATGGAAAAGGAGGTCCAAAAGACCACTGAAGAAAATACTACCTTAAAAATGAGATTGGAGCAAGTGGAAGCTAGTGACTTTATGAGAAATCAAGATATTATAAAACAGAACCAAAGGAATGAAAAAGTGGAAGACAATGTGAAATATCTCATTGGAAAAACCACTGACCTGGAAAATAGATCCAGGAGAGATAATTTAAAAATTATTGGACTACCTGAAAGCCATGATCAAAAAAAGAGCCTAGATATCATCTTTCAAGAAATTATCAAGGAGAACTGCCCTGATATTCTAGAGCCAGAGGGTAAAATAGAAATTGAAAGAATCCACCGATCGCCTCCTCAAATAGATCCCAAAAAGAAATCTCCTAGGAATATTGTCGCCAAATTCCAGAGCTGCCAGATTAAGGAGAAAATACTGCAAGCAGCCAGAAAGAAACAATTTGAGTATTGTGGAAACATAATCAGAATAACCTAAGATCTAGCAGCTTCTACATTAAGAGATCGAAGGGCTTGGAATACGATATTCCAGAGGTCAATGGAGCTAGGATTAAAACTAAGAATCACCTACCCAGCAAAATTGAGTATCATGCTCCAAGGCAAAATATGGATTTTCAATAAAATAGAGGACTTTCAAGCTTTCTCAGTGAAAACACCAGAGCTGAATAGAAAATTCAACTTTCAAACAAGAATCAAGAGAAGTATGAAAAAGTAAACAAGAAAGAGAAATCACAAGGGACTTAATAAAGTTGAACTGTTTTGTTTACATTCCTACATGGAAAGATGGTGTGTATGATTCATGAGACCTCAGTATTAGAGTAGCTGAAGGAAATATACATATATATATATGCATATATATGTGTATGTATGTATATATGTATGTGTGCATATATATATATACGTATATATATATATATACACATATATATACACATATATATATAGACAGAGGGCACAAGGTGAGTTGAATATGAAGGGATGATATCTAAAAAAAAAATCAAATTAAGAGATGAGAGAAGAATATGTTGAGAGAAGGAGAAAGGGAGAGATAGAATGGGGTAAATTATCTCACATAAAAGCGGCAAGAAAAAAGCAGTTCTGTAGGAAGGGAAGAGGTGCAGGTGAGGGGGAATGAGTGAATCTTGCTCTCATCAGATTTGACTTGAGGAGGGAATACCATACACACTTCATTGGGTATCTTACTCCACAGGAAAGAAGGAGGAAGAAGATAAAAAAGGGGGGTTGATAGAAGGGAGGGCAGATATGGGGGGAAGGTAATAAAAAACAAATACTTTCAAAAAGGGACAGGGTCAAGGGAGAAAATTGAATGAAAGGGGATAGGTTAGGAAGGAGCAAAATATAGTTAGTCTTTCACAACATGAGTATTGTGGAAGGGTTTTACATAATAATACGCATGTGGCCTATGTGGAATTGCTTGCCTTCTTAGGGAGGGTGGGTGGGGAGGGAAGAGGGGAGAGAATTTGGAACTCAAAGTTTTAAAAATAAATGTTCAAAAACAAAAAAATAGTTTTTGCATGCAACTAGGAAATAAGATACACAGGCAATGGGGCATAGAAATTTATCTTGCCCTACAAGAAAGTCAGGGAAAAGGGGATGGGAGAGGGGTGGGGTGACAGAAGGGAGGGCTGATTGGGGAATGGGGCAACCAGAATATATGCCATCTTGGAGTGGGGGGGAGGGTAGAAATGGGGAGAAAATTCATCATTCAAACTCTTGTGAAAATCAATGCTGAAAACTAAATATACTAAATAAATTAAATAAATAAATTTAAAAAAACTTTAAAGTTTGTTAAATTAAATGTCTGAGAATTGTTTTATTATTAAGTAACATCATGTTATGAAAACTAAACATTGTGAAGACACCAATGACATATTACTAGATGAACGATACTTTTTGGTTATCGATAAGATTTTCTTATGGAAAAAGATAAACTAAACTCCTGTAGCTAAATATTTGTTCTTAAAATATAACCCACTTACCACTCTGTCATCCCCAGGGGCTTCAGTGTTAGATACAATAAGGTTCTGCTGAGCCAAATCATCAGGGAAGGTTTTTTTTGTTTGAGAGGAAGAACCAGTAGCTCCACAAACTAATGTAAATAGGATACCTACGAGGAGAAAAGAACTGCTTGAATAATTTATATTAAAAGAGCATTATGGAATGTTTGGAATTATATGGATGAATCTATATGGAATTAATTTCAACTTGACTACTTGGGCAACTTGAGTTTCCTCTTGTTTGCTTAAGCAAAGGGATACACAGAGAACAATGTGCTAAAGCATACCTCCCTAATGGATCAAAATTTTACCTGATTCAAGTCAGTTTAATTTATAAAACTGGAATTTTTCTCATTCAGATTAACTTTTGGGGAGAATTTTTTTGTACATAAATAAAAGCATTCCTTCAGGGAAAAGATCTTAAAAATTTCTCAAGGAATTGTATATATAAATATATTCAAATGATAAGATAATTTTGTCCCGAACAACAAATAACATTGTTCTTAGACCAAAGTCACAATATGTACTGTTCATACTTTGCAATTGTATACTCAGGAATTGGTTGGCTACAGGACTATATGTAGTTGCTGCATCATATGTACACTTTAAATATCATGATAATTTTCAGGATAACTTAAAATTATTTTAGGGACACATTATATACTCAGAGTAAATCAAAACACTTACAAGACAGTAATGCTGCACCCAGTATCATGGCAAGGATGGCCCACTTTCCAAGTGATACATCATTTGCAGCTCGTATTGGAGCCGTACGAGATCTACATTCACTTGGAACAACACAATCACATAAATTAACAGTCAATACATTGGTTGTAGACAGGCCAAGTCTATCTCGAACTGAGATAGGTATTTCATATAACCCAAATGCAGGATCATTGCGGAAGGATATGCGTGTAGCAGTATCTGAAAGAAAATAAAAGGCAGTATTTCTTATAAAACATCCAGATAAGCATCAGTATCTCTCTCAGGAATTTTTATCAACTACAATAATGATATTCCAGATGAGATGAGATCAAATACAAGTATTGGAATGCAAAAAGAAGCTAAAAGGACCCAGCACAGATTCACAAAATTTCAAAGTTAGAAGAGACCTTATTGTCCTGCTAATACGATCCATGCCTGAGAAAAGAACTCTGTCTGCAACATCTCTAACAAGTGGTCACATAGCCTTTGCCTGAAAACCTTCAAAGAGCAACTGCCTTCAGAGGCCGTGATCTCCAAAGGTATTTATAACCTTCTTTTTCTTATATCAAGCCTATACTTCTTTTCTGAAACTTCCATCCTTTACTCTTCATTCTGCAGCCAAAATGACTAAATCTAACCCTTCTTCCACAGAATACTCCCTAAAATGCTTAAAAACAGCTATAATAGCACCACCCCCCCCAGTTTTTTCTTTTTCATTAAAATATCCACATTTCCTTTAGAAGCTGAAGATAGGGTAGGAATTTAAGATTCTATGATAATCTACTTAGTAATTATTATAATTATTGTCATCATCATTAGTAATATTAATAGAAATAGCATTTATATAGTGCTTTAAAGTTTGCAAAGCACTTCACATACATTCTCACTTGATCTTTACAACAATTCCATAATATAGGGGTCATTATTATCCCCATTTTACATATGAGGAAACCAAGGTAAACAGATTAAATGACTTGCCCAGCTAGTAAATGGCTGAGGCAAGATTTGAACTCAGATCTATCTGACTGCAGGCCTAGCATGCTATCCACTGCACCACTTAGCTCCCTAGCCTTGATAAAAGAAGCAAAAAAGTTTGGCAAGTATACATTACCAGGTCATTCAGTGATGAAATATTAAAATTTCCTGATTTATAGGTTCGTTTGATTCAGTTCAATTCAACAAGCAGTTATCGAGTACTGATTATGTGAATGACAGTTCAGTAGAGAGAGCCAGCTTCAGCGTCAGGAAGATCTGGGGTTCAAGTCTGCCACCTGACACCTACTAGCTGAGTGTCCGTGGGCAAGTAACTTAACACTTCAATGTCCAACCAACTCTCTAAGACTTTAATTGTAGAACAGCTGATGATCTACATGAGTAGAGGGAGTTTCCTCCCACAAATACCCCTAAAACAATAAAATGATAGGGCCATACCAAAAAAGAAACGTGGATAATACAAAGACAAAAACAGCCCTCCACTGAGCTGCTACTGGGTGAATACATCATCTACATACAAGATAAATACAAGAACACAATACAAGGTAAATACAAGAATAAATACAAGATAATCTGAGAGTGAAGAAAACATTAACAACTGAGGGGACAAAGAAAAATTTCACTTAGGATGTAGCATCTGACTTGAGCCTTGAAACCTGGTAAAGATTCTGAGAAAAGGATGTGAGGAAGGAAAGAGAGCATTCTAAACATACAGGATAGTCTGTAAAAAGGTAAAGAGATGGAAGAGCAAGTAGGTCAGTTTGGCTGGAATTGAGAATATATGAAAGGAAATAATCTGAAATAAATCGGAGAGGTAGACTGGAGCCAGAAGATGAAGGATTTTAAAAGCTAAGCTGAGTAGGTTATATTTTATTCTAGAAACAATAGGAAATAATAGAATAAAAAATGGCTTAGACCTGGGGTTTAGGATAATTATTTTGTTTGGATCAGGATGATTCAAGGGAAACCGAATGAAATCCTCAGGGATTCTTGAGCCAGGCTAAAGAGGACAGCACCTCATAGAATAACAAATGAAAATGGTACCTAATTACCACTATAAATGTTACGAGTGTCTTGTTCTTGTAGTACAAACAAGAAGCCAAAATGGGCAACGATATCAAGATTTACGTGCAGCTAAGTGGTGAAGTGAATGGAATGCTGGACCTGGATTAAGGAAGACCTAAGTTCAAATCAAGCTTCAGACAACTTAAAAGCAGTGTTACTTAACATATCTACCTCAATCTTCTCATCTGTAAAATGTAGATAGTAGTATAACTTACCTCCCAGGGATTTTTTTTAGGCTAAAGTGAGATATTTGTAAAGAGCTTTACAAACCTTAAAGCACTACATAAACACTAGCTATTTTGATTATGTCCCACGGAATAAAATCTTTTAAAAGAAATTGTTTATGAATACATACCATTAATTTTGCTAAGTCTCCACGTTCCTTCACCAACCCGTTCATTGCTGCTTGGCAAGGTGAATTCAAATGGTGGACCATTGATAGGTTCATCAGGATCTACAGCAACGATCTCTGCTGAGCCCATTTGCGTTTTGCAGATCGTCATTCTTCTCTGAGGTATGGATGGACCATTATCATTCACATCATCAACGGCAACTCTCAGGGTACCAGTACATGTTCTCCCATCTGGAACACAGGAATAACAGCAGCAATAATGATGATAACACATTAGCGACCGACATTTATTAAGTGCTTTAAGGTTCACAAGGGTATTCCACATATTGTCTCATCTGATTAAAATACAATCTATCTTTTAGCATTTGATAATTTCCTGGTGAACAAAATCCAATTAACATATTTGTGCATTTACTATGTGCAAAGCACAGTATCATTTGCTAGTGGGAGATATAAAGCATAAGACCCAGTATTTTCCCTCGAGAGATATTACAAGACAGAAATGATTTATTATCAAATGAATTGTACAGTCAACAACTCCCTTAGGAATTTGGAGAAGGGTACAACTTTTTCTGGTTGGGGTAGACAAAGAAGAGTTTGCAGAATAGGCGGAGTTTGACCTAATTATGGAAGGATAGGTAGTCAAAGTAGAGATCAGAAGTGTCAAACACATGGTCCACAAGCCACATATGGACTAGACTGCCAAGTGCAGCCAAACCAAATTAAAACCTAACTGGAAAATATTTAACAGAATAAATAAAAATACATTAAAACATAAATGATGTTACATTTTAAAACTAAGTCAACAAAACAAAGTCAGACACACAGCCCACAGGGATCCTTGTGTATGGAATGATAGCTTCTGTTTCTATTTGAGTTTGACAGCACTGTTGTATATCGTTTCAGGTGGGTAAAGTAGCACAAACAAATTCAAGGAGGAAGTAAACCAAAACAGGCAATGCAGTTTGAGCAGACAGTTGAATAACTGAAGAAAGCTTGTAAAGAGGGAGGGGGATGGGGCTTAATGCTAAGCTAAGTGTCTAAACTTTGCCATATAGATAAAAGTAACCTGATCATGCAATGTTTTAGGAATATTGGTCAAGCAGTAGGGTACGGGATGGATTGAATGGTAAGGAAAAACTGGGAACACCCATGCAAAGTCACTTCATCCTATAGTTTCTTCCTCTGTTAAATTCACTGGATTAGACCACGGTGGGGAACCTGCAGCCTTGACTGAATTCCTAAAGGGAATCTGTTCTGTGAAGTTTGGATTCCGTCAAAGGACCACACTTGAGGACCTAGAGGGGCACATGTGACCTCAAGGCCACAGGTTCCCCACCCCTGAACTAGACCATCTTTAAGTTTCCTTCTAGCTCTAAACATATGGTCTTTGACATCACTTTTAGTTCCAATTTTATGATCTAAGATTGTTCCCATATCCTTTTAGCTTATTATTAGTAGACTATCAATGACAAAAAGCTTGACTACCCAGCCCCCACCTTCCATCCTGACCAAACATGCAAGTCCTTTTGTGACTTATTTTCCTCTCAATGGCACAGTGTCTCAAAAGTCTTTGCGTTCTAATAGCTTCAAACAGCACCAAGACTTTAAAGACACTTTCAGAATACAGGACAAGGTTTATTAATAATAATTAAATTAGAAGTACATAAATCATTAACATATTATAGGAATCTCGATTACCTTGGGCAGAGAATGGGGGGTAGGGGTGTCAGGACATCGAAGAGGCAAGTACTGATAATATGCCCCAATTTCTGCTGTTCTCTTTCCCAGACTATTTTATTTTTTAGGGAAAAAAATTAACATTCTTACCGTTGTCTGTTGCTCGTACTGTAATATTATATAGGCCTTGTCTGAAGGTACTTGACTCTCTATCTAAACTTCTAAGAATTTTGATTGAACCTGATCTTTCATCAACTGTGAACAATCCTCTTGGATCATTTAATGCTTGATACCTGTTAATAAGGAATTAAATTCAGAATCTTACAAAATGTCAGAAACATTACAAAGAGTAACTGATATAAATATTTAACATTCTCCAATTTAAAAAAAATATAATAAATATATAATTTTTTCAATATGTACTTATTACTACCTTATGCCACTATTGCTTCTAGTTTCTGGGTCATAGGCTTTATAACCATTGACCTGTGTCCCCGTTGCTGTGTTTTCTTTCACATGAACAGTCTGCATTTGAGGGCTGCATTCAGGCCCTTCATCTTGATCTCTAACATTAACAGTAACTGTAGCCGTGCTCATGCTTGTTGTCTTTGAACTACCAGATCCAGAAAATGGAGCCTGATTAGTTACACCAATTTGCAGGACCACTTGACGTGCTTCCTCATAATTCAATCCCTGTAAAATCAAGGGCATTAAATCAGAGTCAATTCTATGCAAGTTCATTTGCTATTTGTCGGTGTTGATTATAACTGGTCTAGGTGATCAAGTGATTTCTGAGCTATGTAAATGCTGTTATATTCTCCCAAATTTCCTTTTTCAAGTCCAGGGAATAAGGAGTATTAATATCAAAGAATAAAGAATATTCTCCCTTCCTTTTTTTGTCTCTTATTCCCACCAAATAATTTTGGCTTCACCTCTCCATTAAACATGCTAACTATGGTTGAAAGTTTGATTTATAGTTTCTTGGCCCTCTGCTCGGCTGGTGGTAAGAACAATCCACAGTTTCTGACTCAAAGAAGTTTTCAAAAAGCTAGCAAATCTACATCACTTCATCATAGATATATAAGTGGAAAGAATTTTTAGAAATTACATAGTCCAAACTCTAGATTTTGCAATAAGAAAACTGAGGTCCCCAAAAGATTGTGACTTGTCCTAGCTCATATATGTATTAATAAGTAGCAAAGCTGACACTTAAGCCTAAGTCCTTTGACTCCAAATTCTCATACAAAAGGAATCAAGAAAAGGAAAAAGGAAAAGGAATCATTTGCCCCACTGGGCAAAAAAAAAAAAAAAAAAGAATTATAATGTTCAGAACAAATTCCCCTGGCTTTGTTCTCCATCACAGCACATTTGATGTACAGTGTTTCATTCTGGATGTAATAGTTTAAGCAGGCTACTGACAAACTAGCTAGAAGAAACCCTGGAGAGGATAGCCAGGGAGATGAGGGGACTCTAAATAATGTCATCTGAAAAATGATTATAAAAACTGAAGGATTTTAGCCTAAATAAAAGACTTGTGGGAGACATTCTTCAACCGTGAAAGGCTATCATGTGGAAGAGGGATCAACCATGTAGTTCCAGAGATTAAAATAAGGACTAATAGGACAGCTAGGTGGTGCAGTGAGTAGAGCACCAGACCTGGAATTAGGGGGACCTGAGTTCAAATCCAGCCTCAGACACTTGGCACATGTACTAGCTGTGTGACCTTGGGCAAGTCAATTAACCCCAACTGCCCTGCCAACAAACAAAAAAATAAGGACTAACAAGTGTAAAATTGCAAGAAGTCATATTTGCCATAACTGCTTTTTAAACTTTCTAAAAATCTGACTATTCAAAAATAGAATGGTCTGTTTTATGAAGTACTGCAGTCCCCATTTTTGGAAGTATTCAAGAGATGGTAAATGACCCTTTGTCAGGGTTCTAGAGATGAAAACTGTGCTTCTTGAGAGAGTGAATTTCATATTTCTAGCACCTCCTTCTAGGTCTAAAATTCTGTGTTTCAAACACAATAATTTTATTCTTTATATGAACATTTTACTCCTATAGCTATCAAAATGAATCTTTAATTTGTACTAAATATGTTATTTTTTATTTCTCAAACTGAATTCTTAATTTTTTTTAACCTTCTTACCTTAACAACACAAAGAATTCCTTCATTGGTTTTGGGGTCTGTCACAATGTGGAAATTTTCATTTTCATTACCCTTTAAAATGGTGTAATTAGCCCTCCAATTAGGAGTGTTAATCAAATCTTTGTCTTCTACACTTAATCGAAGTATTTCCACATTGTTTTTATTTTCCTCTACTTCTGTCACATACTGGAAAAAAAACATTTTTATTACCAAATATTGCTGTAGAAAAATACCACCACATAAAGGAAATGAATATATATGTATATACGCACACACACATACCATGTAAAACACGAATTTAAAGTGTGGTTATTTCCCTGAGTTATAGGCTAGAAGCTTTGCTAGGCTAGTCTTACGTATTAGAATAGACAGGTACATGGAGATATATAGTCTCAAGGGGCAAGGTTAGCTTCGTACCAAAAACTGTCTCTTCCTAGACTGTCCACTTGTGCATAAGGCACAGTCCCTGAGGCACTTAAATCTAATTCAGAGTTTTATTGTTTGTTTATTTTCCAGAGAAGACAATAAAAGGGGGGGGGAGGACGGAAAGACAACATAGAAGAAAAATTTGTCTAGAGCTAACCCTGCTTGAAAGTGAAATTGTGTTAAATTTAATTATGATGGAGAAATAACCCCAGTGGTAACCAAATGGCAACTTAACTCTTACTAATTATTACCTAAGTTTGTGAATGTTATCCTAAGTGTTATTAGGATATTATATATTAGACAGTATGACTCAAGTTGGGATGTGGTAGCATTTAACATTGGCAGTAAACATTTGCTTGAGAGTTTACATTTGACAAAGACATGCCCTTACAGAGCTTCTTGTAAAAATCGGCAAGTTGTCATTCGCATCTCCAATTGAAATAATGCAAGTTGACTTAGTGAACCGACCAAAAGGTTGACCATTCATATCTTGTACTTTTAGTGTCAATTTGTATTTGTCCACAAGCTGAAAAAAAAGTAAAATGTTCATTACTAGGGTGAAAGAATTAACCTACATACATTAAATATCCATTTTTCCCAATACATGGTTAATTATCATTATTACCATCATAATACAAACTCAAATTTGTGTAATGCTTTTTAGATTTCTGGGAATGGTTCCTAAACTATCTCATTTGATTCTCCCAACAACTCTGTGATGTAAATGGAGCAGGCATTTTTATGCCTTTTAAATCCTTTCCCTCTAATTTCTCTGTTTCTGATGATGGTACAAGTGTTCTCAACATTACCCAGGCTCAAAACCTTACACATCTTTAAGGCTCCCATTCAATGTAAAGAGAATCTTTTTCCTCCTATTAAATCAAATGCAAATTCTTTCATTTCTACCTCTGAGATATTTCTTGGATCCCTCCCCATCTTTTTACTTCCTTTGAGACCTTTAATCCATTTTTCATCATACTATAATAATATCCTAGCAGATTTTCTGTAAACCTAAACTCTGCCCTTTTCAATTTATTCTTTATTCTGTTGGCCAAATAATCTTCCTAATGCCCCTGCTTTAATCATGTCACTCCCTTACTCAAAATAAATCAGTGATGACTCACTTTGCCCACTGAATAAAATATAAACTCCTTTTCCTTCATTCAATATACTCTACAATCTGAATCCATCTCCTCAGAAACCTAGGAAAAATGGATACAGAAGTTACATGTCTAACTAGGATGCTTTCACAATGCCAGAACTGCCAAAAATAGGTAAAGCAAGTGGTAGCTAACTGTACTAACACTTGTGCCAGGATGTCTAGAGTAGCAAGATATGGGAAGGAGACTAGCATATCTTAGAGCTAATAGACCAAAATATGGTAATGGGGAAAACTGGAGCAGGAACAAGCATCGCAGGGAGAATGAAGTTGGAACAATATAGTCATGGTACCTATGGTTTTTCTCTCTTTGTGTTTTCATTGTGGCAAGTGGTGGTGTACTCTAGCATTTGTTCAGTGTCATAGTTCATGCTGCTCCAGTGCCATTACATAAGCCTAAATTGAAGGAGTCTGTCAACATATATTTATTAAGTACCTACTATGTGTCATGCACTGTGCTAAGCACTGGGAGCAATGATAAAAGACATGCTTAGATTAAGCCCAGAATTGCCTATCTGAATTATACCAGCTGAGCTTACTCATAATTTCCCATTCCTAGAGAAGGATATTTAGTGCCAAGCAAACTTTCTGAATAATATCTCCAGGTGAACTGGTCTATTTGCTTTTCCACCTTTTTATTTTGCCCTTTTCAGTTTCCATGCTTTCACTTGTGCCATCCCCCATGCTAGGATGTCTATCTCCTCCCCAAACCCTCCTGTTGAAACTTCTATCTTCTTTTAAGACCAAACTCCCCTCCCCCACCTCTTCCCTAACCTCCTCACCAAATGAAAGTGGTCTTTCTTTCCTCAAATTTCTCATGGCATTTTGTCTGGATCTTTCCTTCACACTAAGCACATTCTGTTGCATATCATTTATTTGCACATTTTATGTTGCCTATTAGACTGTAAGCTCCTTAAAAATATAGCATGTTTCTTAATTCATCTTTATTCCTCCAGTGCCTAGTGCAGTGTCTTACACAGTAGTTACTTAGTAAATGTTTGTTGATTTGACTTCCCATTTTACAGATAAAGAAACTGACTTTCTGAGAGAGTAAGTGCTTTTCTTAAGACCGCAGTAAAAACACTGTTCTAATAAGACTCTCCATTATACAAACAGCTCCCAGTCTCCAAGCTCTGCTTCAATACAGAAAGTGGCCCTTTATATTCTGTTTCCTCTACCCCGCAATGAATAATCTGCTTGATCTAACTAATTAAAAGTAAATTGTTATATGCTTGGGGAAAAAAATATAGCAAGAGAAGTCAGGAGACCTTTGTCCTAACTACCTATGTCACACCATACAAGGCATCTATCCTTCTTAAACATGTTTTTTTTTTAATTTGTATGAGGATTTTAATGTCTGGATTACGCCACTCACAAGATTACTGTCTTCATCAGAGGAGGAACAGAATCCCCAAATTAATCTTCTGCCTAAAATGCCTTTCCTCCCACTACAACTACTCCTTTCCTTTATTCTCTTAAATCTTGCAATTCCATGTCTTCTCTAAAGTTTAACTTGAATTGAGGTAGCATTTCTTTCCTGATCCCCACCCTAACTAAACTTACACAACTCCTATATAGCAACTCTTTCCCTCACCTCCCCACCATAAACACCTGTTTGAAAAAGACATGAGCTATTTAGTTTTCTAGAATCTAGAGCTTTAAACCTAAAGCATTTACAGAAGGGAGTATGTTGCTTATAGGCATATGTACTGGCTAAGCAGGCTAAAGCAAATTGGGTTTATTGGAAATTGCAAAAATCAAGACAAAAGAAGCAAGCTGAAATGTGAGTATTCTAATACTATCTTAACAGATACTCAGGTATGGAAGAAATGCCAATGATTGAGGAAAGGTAGAGAGCAACAGACAAAAAAAATGAGATATCAGGGTTAGGAAATCACTGCAAAGTTCGTTTTTTTTTTTTAAGTATCATATTCAAAATGCCATGAAATTGATTTCACCTCTGCTGGATGAGAGGCAGTATTGCACAGTGGATTGGGTACAGGGCTTGTCAGGATGACCTAGATTCAAATCCTGCTTCACATATGAGCTGTGTGACCCTGGGCAAATCATTTAACTTTTTGGTTCCTCAGTTTCTTCATCTGTAAAACGAAGCACTGGACTCAATGGCCTCTAAGGTTTCTTCTGGTTCTAAATTTATGATCTTATCATGACTGCTTTTCTTGTTGAGATTTTTTTTAAACTCAGTTAGAAGAATCTTTTCAATGGGAAGACATCTCTGATTTTAAAAGAGAAGTCAATTATAAAGTGAGATTTGCCTTACGATTACTTTTTCTGAAATAGACATATTTCATGAAGCAAAGAATACAAATAACCTATAAAACATATAACTTGTGAGTCACATGAAGCAAACCTCTTTGCATTCTTGTACTCAACTTTCAGCAAAATGGCATTTCTTGAATTTGTCATAATCTGTCCATATTATAGAATAACTGATCCAAAAAATCTAAACTTTAAAAAAAAACTATTAGCATTATAAAAGGATTAACTGCTTGAGTTCACAAATTCTGCTAATACAATTTTAAAAATTTTAAAGAATTTACTCATGCAGTTTAAATTTTGAATTACTGAAATTCAAGATACATACTCCTTTCCTAGAATACGTACTTAACACCAAACAAGCTATTCCTGAATGTCTGTTCTTTAGGGTTTTTAGTCTTGTAATATTTAAGATACCTCTCTGTCACACCGAGATGATGTTGTAGTGATCACACCTGTGACTGGGTGTATAGAAAATAATGTAGGTGATGGTGGCTGCTGCTCTATAATGGTGTACTTCAGACGAGTATGCATCGTGTCAGGTTCATCATCGTCTGTGGCACAGACTTGACCCACTGTTGTACCTACAAATTGAAAAGGCATCTTTAATACACATATACTTTATATTTCCATGGTGGAGTGGAAAGAGCATTGAACCTTGGAGGCAGGCAGCTAGGTGGCAAAGTGAACCAAGTGCTGTAGGTGAAGACAGGAAAACCTGAGTTCAAATACAGTCTCCGATGCTTACTAGCTGTGTGACCTTGCATAAGTCACTTACTCTCTGTCTGTCATATGTACAATGTAGATAACGATAGCACCTACCTCTCAGGGTAGTTGTGAGAAGAAGAAAATATTTGTAATATACTTTGCTTTACAAAGAGCTGCATCAATGCTAGTTGTTGTTTTAAAAAAAATTGTTGTTGTTACAGACTAGAGCTGTGAATCCTGTCCCTGATACTTATTACCTCTGTCATGATATGTGAGCTGTGCAGCTTCTAAAAAGCCTCAGTTTCCTCATTAAGAAAATGAAGATAATAACCACAGAATTTATTTATTTCCATCACTGGGAGATTCAACTGAAATAGTATAATATAAACCACTTTGCAAACCTTAAAATGTCCTATAGGTGGCAATTATTATTACTCATTTATCTTGAGTGGAGGAAGGAGCCTGGCATAATATAAAGAGAGCCCATCTTGCAGTTAGAAGACCTCTACTCAATTCCTGACTCTGTCGCTGACTTACTGAGTAGCCCTGGGTAACTCACAAGCACAATGGACCCCACTTCACCCACCTCTGAAATGAATGAATTGGCTAAGATGTAAGGTTTCCTCCAGCTCTGATGGTCTATGATTCTATGAAAAGGAAATATGACAAGACAGACAGAAGGTTGAACTTGGAAGAAGGAAGTTGTACATCCCTATTTTCCCTCTAACACTTATGAACTCCAGGCAAGTCACTTAACTTCCTTCATGGCTCAAAAGAGAATATTTATGTAAAGCACTGTGTAAACTTTTAAGACCATGTACATGTTAACTATTATGAGAACTTCTAGGCCTGACCTCTTACTCAGACTCTAAGCCCCAAACTCCCAAACTTTGTGGACATTTTCACTCATATGATCTACTATCAGTTCAAACTAACACTAAACACTGTTTTTTCAACTTTTCTCCCAAACTGGCTTCCCTTAACAAATTTCCTTTCTTTATAAATGGCAATTTATACTTCTATTCAGCTAGGCATAAAATTTTGGCATTTTCTTTGACTCACATGCTTTTCTTGTCTACACAATATAGAATCCCTTTACTCCTTCAAGACTCAGATCATAACTTTTTCACTTCCCTCTTATTGTTAGTGTTTTCTTCCCCAAGTAATTTATATTTAAATACATTGTGCTTGTTTCATCCATATTCACCTCTTTTTGTATACTGAGTGATACTTGACACATAATAGACACTAATAAATATTTACTGATTGATTCTGTATAGACTTATCTATGTACACTGTCTCTCCCAACAGAATGTAAATTCTTTAAAAGCAGGGACTATTTCATTCTTTGTTTTTTAATCTGGAGCATCCAGCATAGTACTTGGCACACAATCAGAGCTTAATAAATTCTTGTGAGTGATCAGTACTTTGCTCCTTATATCCAATCAACCACCAAGTCTTGTTAAACCTTGCTTTACAAATTCATCCTTTCTTCAATAATCCCATTGCCAATTTTTACTTCAAGTCCTTACAATTCTCATCCCTAAATTACCAAAATAACTTTCTGCCTGCTATCTTTTCTTTCTTTCCTCTGATCCAGAGGTCATTAAAAATATAAAACTGGGGCAGCTAGGTGGTGCAGTGAGTAGAGCACCGGCCCTGAAGTCAGGAGGACCTGAGTTCAAATCCGGCCTCAGACACTTGACACGCTTACTAGCTGTGTGACCTTGGACAAGTCACTTAACCCCAATTGCCCTGCCTTCCCCTCTGCAAAAATAAAATAAAATAAAATAAAACCATTCTTAGCTTAAGAGCCATACAAAAAGGCATGGACCAAGGCTATAGTTTGCTGACTTCTGCTCTAATCCAGAGGGCATAGACTACCGTCAGACGAATCTTCTTCAGGCAATATTTTCTCTATGTCATTTTATCTGCTCAAAAAATTTTGTCAGCTCGGTAGCACAGTAGATAGAGGGCTAGGCCTGGAGTCAGAAAGACCTGAGTTCAAATCTGAGTTTAGCTACTTACTAGCTATGAGACTGTTAGCAACACAGCCTTTGTCTCAGGGGATAATAACAGCACCTACTTCACAGGGTTTCCACGAGAATCTAATGATAACATTTGCAAAGCACTTAGCATAGAGCCTGGCATGTAGTAGGTCCTTCTTCCCTTCTCTCAAAAAACTTACTGCTACTTGCTGTATTTCCCAAATCCGTCTTGCTGACTTTTCAAGGCCTCCTAAAACCTGGCTCTGCCCTCCTACTCCAATCTTATTTCCCATGAAATCTTTCACTGTGAAATGAAAGTATTAAATTACTCAGTTATTTTTAATATAAAGATTCTATATTCATTCATATCCCCATGACCTTGCCCATGCTATTTCCCTTCATCTGGAATGCCTCTCCACCAAGGACTTCCTTTCAAAATGTTATTCATTCTTCAAGGCCCAAGTCAAACTCTATCTCACACTGTCTTCTCTGACCATTCTAGCTCACTCACACCTCTCCTGTGTCTGCACTCTTGTCGTGCTTATATTCTATAATCACACTATTTGCAATACTGAACAGAATGTTATCTTGCATTATTTATAATTATTTCATGCTCATTAATAATAACACTAATAATCATCATTCACATTTAGATGCAGTACTCAGGGTTTACAGAGCACTTTTCTTGGTAAAGCTGTTCAAGCTGTTAGTCCCATTTTACAGATGAGGAAACTGAGGTCTGGAAAGTTTAAGCAATCTGTTCTCTGCCATGTAGCTAGCAATTGTAGGAACTGGGACACAAAGCTAGGATGCAGGCTCCTGGACCAATGCTCCTGCTCCTATGCCACACTGCTTCATTCCTTTATAAAATATTCAGTGGGAAGCTGTACCTTCTGTCATCCTCACCACAGCAAAAGAGAGAGAAATGGTCACCCTCTGAATCCTCTGTGCTTCGCTATCAGTACTGTGACTGAATTCTCCCTCCTATACATGTTGTCTCCCCCGTTAGAACAGAAACTACTGAGGGCAAGAACTGTATCAATTTTGTATTTGTATTTATAGAACTGAATAGTGTTCAGTACATAGCACTTAAATATTTTTTCATTTATTTACTGAATAAACACTTAACAGTAGTCATTCTATTTCTGTAACCTTCAAAAAATCTAGCACTGTACTGTGTGTAACATACTCAATACTGAATTGAGTTTAATAAACCTATCATATTTTTAAGCTAATATTATTTTTTAGAGTTTTGATTTCTATAAGTTTACTGCTCAGGTAAAAAGAAACATTTCCTTTCATTCTTTTCTAAGCACTACTGCTTTCAAGCTTCAGGGATTACATCCTACTGCTAATATTTCAGTATTTGGTGAACATATGCATACTTGATAACATTATTAATTTTGCTGATAATCTCTGTTCTTTGTGTCTTTCTAAATCAAATAATGCTATTTAGGGGACAGTATCATTTGTAAGCTTCTACTTCCTTTAATCTAGTTACTTGATGTTCTCTAGAAAGTTCTAATTCAATTACATCTTTATTAAGTAATAGTCACAAGAAAGAGACACAATCCTAGCTATAGACTGAGAAATTTTTAAAGAAAAAAGTTAATGTAATGTCTTGTAAATTTCTCTGGAGTGCCCAGTATTTATTCCCTGATCTTACCACAACTCATTAGGTAGACATTTTGATTAATCAAAGAGCCTTTTCTTGGGCCTCATGCCTCAGAATCACCATTTTACAAAATACATATTTTTTCCTAAGTGTATTTCCTTACACTTGTGACAATACAGATGATTGAAATACATTCTATTGTAATATAACCTGTTTTTAAAAGATTACTTACCAGGTCCACAATTTTCAAGAACTTCAAATTGATAAGGGTTTTCGGTGAAAATTGGGTCATTGTCATTTTCATCTTCAACTCTGATTTCAAGGGGAAGTGGAAGGTCTACAGAATAACCATCTGGAGTTGATGCATAGGCAATTATCTATTTAAAAAAAAAGAAAAAAGGGATAAATAAACTACAACTTTAGATCATTAATTTAAAATGTAACAAAACCCTAATGATTCTAGTTTTAGAGATTATAAATATCTTAATCAGAAAGGACTACACCATTATAATGTATTAGTTTTTAGACTGGTGAGATATACATTTTTACATTCCACATACATTTATTTAGCATTTACAATGTATATGACCCATAGAAATTATGAAACTACATCACTATGTGTAAAAATGACTAGAATCTGTAGTTGACAAAACAAACTGTATTGTATGCTTCATTTTGGTTAAGAAAAAAAGAAAATAGAAAAGAAATATATTCAAGAAATTTGAACATAAAATAAGGGTTTTTTTTTTAAACAAAAAAGTCCATGAAAAATGAGAGATAATACAAAGTAAAATTGAATTAGAAGTGTAATTAAAAGAAAAATAGTGGTTCTAGAAAAAAATGAATAAATTAGAACATGCTGGTGTATTTCAAAATTATTATCTTCAAAATAGCCATGACACTTGCATAATTTTAAGTTACCTCTGGATCTCATTTAGATAAGTGACTGGGCTGTGGTTTTTTTTTTTAATTTCCCCATATCAAAACTGCAAAACCGAAAGAAGACAGATAAAAAGCCGAAAGACCCTAAAAGTGGTCATCTAGCCTTTGTTTGAAGTCCTCCAAAGAAGGAGGTCATGCTAAATTGCAAGGTAGCCTATTCTACTCTGGGATGGCTGTAACGGTTGAAAAGTTTGTCTTTTCGTCAAGCCAAAGGAAAAATGAAATGATCTCCCAATAAAGTAGAACCACTGTAATTACACATAAAATAATTTTAATATGTACCCCATAAGATGAGCATTTCTCACGATCCACAGGGCGAGTGACAAAGAGGTTCCCAGTATCTCTCTCTATGTAAAACAAATTTAAAGGTTCTTGATCAACTCCAGGCCCTCTTATTGAATAATAGACTGTGTAATTCTGTGCGGAGTCAGACTGCACCTATAAAGAAAAAAAATGAAAGAGTCAAGATAAAATGAGAAATGACTAAGCATACTTTTGATCAATGTATTGTGAGTTATTACAATATTATTTTTGGTGAAAAAAGATCTCAATAAAAAAGTGTCATGTAATAATCTCTAAGGTGTTATAAATATAGTACAGTGACAGCATAAAGGTAATACTGAAGATTAACAAAATAATAATAGATTTTAAAATGACAAAACTGAAAGATTAGCAGGTTACTAAATAAGAAAAATAAGAGCTGTACAGCAACATCTCAGTTTGTCCAGAATGTTTGTAGAATTAAGATTCTAAATACTTGTAGTTATGCTCCAGTAAATTTTTTTACTTCAAACTTTTTAAATGGAAAATTTCTAAAAAGTATGATACACCTTCCTTTCCTGTCAGGTGAAAGACTGCTACAGGGAGCTAGTTGCATCCACAAGAAAAATACTATAAATGGGATAGTGAGTGAATTGATTTATGAGAGTTAATGCCACAGGGTTCAAGTATTAATTTGTATCCAGCTTCACCAATGCCTTCAAAAATGACTTGAATGATGCCTCAACATGTATCTGTTACATCTTACTGGGTCTGGTTATTTTTAAAATATTATTGCAAAAAACCAGTGGCTGCTAAATTATTAGAAAACCATTAAATTGTGAATATCAGTTGTTGCACTATGTTGTAAACACAAAACATTTGGCTGTGTTTACCAAGTCATACTCAAGAAAGTGACTCCAAAGAAATAATAATTTACATAGCATATTAAGGTTAGTGGAACACTTTATATATATGAACTGCTTTGACACTAACAAAATTATGTAGATAGTACTGGCAGGATTGTCGCCATTTTGCAGAAAATTGCCATTTTGAGAAAACTGGAGCTAAAAGAGCCTCATGATTTGCCAATGGTTGAGTGACTGGGAATCATGGGAGTTTGAACTCTCATCTTCCTGATAGTCAGTACAACATTCTCTCCATCAGACCATGTTTTCTTGCCAATTGCTTCATAAAAGTAAGTGATACATGAATAGGAGTAAACATGAAATGGACCCCAGGAAATGGCAACATCACCATCTTTTTAAAAATTTATAGAATTTGGAATCAAAAGGGTCCACTTAGTCCAACCTACATTTAAACAAGATGATAATAATAATAGAAGGAAATTCCCTATAATAGTCCTGAAAATACATCATTAAATATGCACTTGAAGAATTTCAGTGAGGGAAAACCCATGTGACTTCTTGAGCCAGTGATACCAAGTTGACTTCTGTACAATTTCCACCCACTGTTCCTAGTGTTGGACCCTGAGGTTATGAAAATGTGTAACCCCTAATTCCACAGGATTGTCCTTCAATACTTGAAGATAATTATCAGGCCTACCCTACCCACCCCTCCCCATATCTTCTTTTACCTAGGCTACACATCTCCAGTTCCTTCAAATAATTCTCATCTAGCATGACCTCGAAGCCTTTCATAATCCTGACTGCCATCCTATGGATATCCTCCAGTTTATCAATATCATTCCTAAAGTGCAGCATATAGAACTGAATGAAATACTTTGGATGGTGGCTACTTTAAAATAGGATTACTACATCCATAGTCTTAGACACTTATATGCTTCTTAATAAAGTCTTGAGTTTTTTGGCCAGCATATCACACTGCTAATTCTTATTCAATTTGTAGTCCACTAAAACCTCCAGATATTTTCAGAAGAACCGCTAGCTAACTATGCCTCTTAATCTTACTTTTTTAGACCCAGCTACAAGACTTTTCATTTACCCCTATTAAATTTCGTCTCACCAGATTCAACCCAGTGAGGCAACCTGCAGAGATCTAGTTTGCATCCTAATTTTGCCATCCAATCTGTTAGCTATGTCTCCCATCTTGGTTCCATTTACAAATGTAATAAGCATGCCAACTAAAACTTTATCTAAATCATTGATAAAATGTTAAAAAAAATGACAGAGACAAGCACAAATCCCTAGGGCACTACACTAGAGACTTCCTCCTAAGCCTTTATTTCTAATCATTTAAAAATTTGGAATCTTCTTATGGATTTGTCCATAAAAATCATATCAGAGTCATTTTCAAATGCTTATCTAAGATAAAAGTAAATTATGTCTACAGCATTTACCCAATTTACCAGTCTAGAAACCCTGTCAAAAAAGGAAATGGAACAAATCAAGTATAATCTGTTCTTAATGAAGCAATGCTAGGCTCTTTGTGGTCGCCAATTCTTTTCCTACATGATCACCATCCCTTAATTACTATGTTGTAAGATTTTGCCTGAAATTGAATTCAAGTTCACAGGTCTATATAGGTTGCTAATTCCATCCTCTTTCCTTTTTAAAAATTAGACCATCTATTCTTCTCTATTCCTATGGCACTTAACTCATTCTCTGTAGTCTAAGATCACATATAGTTACTCAACTATCATAGCCACATAACTTCTTTCCATGCCTCTGGATGTGGTTCACTGGAACATATTGACTCATACTCATAAAGTATAGCTAAGTACTTTCTTATTATTTTCCCTCCTTATCTTGAGTTTCAACTTTTTATTAGCCATTTTTGTTCTGGTTTTGACAGTCTAAGTTTCATTTTTGTTGCAGAGAAAGTAGGAAAAAAAAGAATTGATTAGTTCTACCTTCTCTCCCTCATATTCTATCATCTTGTTCACCACAAACTGCCATCCTAGATCTTCTTTAATCCTCTTTGCCCCCAACATAGCTTCAAAACAACCTCTTTTTTTGGGTGGAGGGGAGGTTCCTTCTTATGGATGCCTAGCTTCAGCTTATTCTGAGCGTTAGTTCTCTTGATTCTTATTATAGGACCGTATGACAATTTCATGTTCATTACCTGCCCTTATTTCCATTATCTATACATGTTGTTTTGTTTTGTTTTAATCTAAGTTGGACTATTAGTATCCTGTAGATTCACTCTTATCTCTTTGAACAACTTTACCTCTTCTGTGGAATTACATCTCTGGGTCTTTGGCATTTCTTTCTTACGAGCTTCTAGAGTATCTTCTATTACGGAATTTTAGACCATGGTACCCCACCTATCCTCTCTCTGAACCCTCTGAAATATACTCTTGTCAAATATACAGGGCATGTCAAATTGTCCCCAGCTTTTTTCACCTTCTTTCTCACAAATTCTAAGATGAAATGACCATTTCCCCCTGTATTTAATCAAAATCTGAAGTAGCCATATCCTAAGAATTTTTCTCATTCTCTATGAACTCTTCCCTGTCTTTATCAGTGTCTTTTGACTAAGGAACATTCAAAACACACTCTCTTAGTGAAACTGAAGGGAAAAAAAGCACATTAACTTCTTTGTCAGCTTTTATCTGTTCTTCCTATATTAACTTTGTTGAAGAGGTAAGGAGGAATAACTATTCCCTGCCATTTCAAGAATATGCAGTGACATTTTCTAATCCTAATTACCAAACTTTCAGGGGCCATCTCCAGTCATCCTGGTGAATATCAAGCCACAGATGGATCTGGAGGAGAAAGTGAGGCTGGTGACCCTGCACAGCCCTCCGTCACTCAAATCAAAGTCAACTGCAAGTCATGTCATCATTTCCCTGATGTCATGGTCCTCTTCAAAAATGAAAGACAAACACAACAACAACAAAACTTTCAAATTGTCTCTCAACAGTAGACATTTTTGTAATGATAATTCAGTTCAAATTTTTTCCCCGTCATCCTTCATAATGTTTGCCTTTTGACCTACACAACATCTTTTGTACCTTCCTGTTTCTCCTCCAGTAGTAGACCACCACCCATTGCTGTTGAGACGATTGCAACAGCCTCCTTATTGGTCTCTCAGCAGCAAGTCCCTCTACTCTCCAATCTCTTCTTAAACAACTACCAAAGCAATATTCCTAAAGCACAGTTCTGATTGCTCCCATGATCTAAAACCTGAGTGGCTCCCTATTACCTCTAGGATAAAATACAAACTTCTATGTTTCATATTAAAAGCCCACTACAATTTGGTTCTAGCCTACATTTTCAGCATTATTATGCATTCGACATGCCATGCAAATTACTCTGCATGCTCTTTGGTGTACATAACATTCTGTTTTCTGTCTCCTTGCATTTCCACATGCTTTTCCTCCTCCTTAAAATGCATTTCCTTCTCGTGTCTGCCTCTTACACTTTGTGGTTCCCTTCAGGCCTAAAGCCTTTCCTGATCCATGCCCAAGCTGTTATGGCCACTACCACCACCACCACTCTGTACCCCCAGAAATTATTTGTCTTAAATATATGTTATATTGCATGTTATTATATAGTTATATATTATATATGCTATATTGTATATTATTATATAATAATATATGCAAGACAAATGCCTATGTAACATATGCTTCTCTGTATGCGTATCTATATCCATATCCATTTTGTGAATATAGATACAAGTTCTTCACATCATAAAATGTAAACTCCTTGAAGGTAGAGACAGTTTCATTTTTTATTTTCCATCTCTAGCATCTAATACAGTACCTGGAATACAGTAGGTGCTTAATAAATGCTTATCAATTGACTGGCAGCTCTCTAAACACAGGCAATAATTTTTTTTTTGCTTTTTTGGCAGGGCAATTGGGATTAAGTGACTTGGCCAAGGTCACACAGCTAGTACATGTGTCAAGTGTCCGAGGCCACATTTGAACTCAGGTCCTCCTGACGCCAGGGCCAGTGCTCTACTCCATGCACCTCCTAGCTTCCCCGAGCACAGGCAATAATAAAATTTGTATTGTTCATACTAGACCAAGATGAAAAGTCTTTCATGACATCAGTATGATGACATCTCATGAAATTTCTTTTGAATTAATATTTCATAATCTTAACGTCATTTATCCAAAGATTGCTAACATTATCTAACATTTTTATTTCAACAAGAGACTTAAAATATTTTCAGAAATTAACTCTGATCACTGGAAGACGGATGAGAATCCTACAACAATCTAACAACGAGTGCTTCTTCAGCTAACTGTAATCCACTAAGGTGATCTTTCATTCACTGAAGATACATAAATATTATGGAACAAATCAGAGGGGGAAAAAAGGAAAACCTTTTCCCATTTAGGTAAGTGCACAGTACCTTAGAAACCTCTAGGATGATCACATTTTCCCATCATTAAAGGTTTTACTTTATGGGAACCCATACATAGTATTAAGACACGTAATAGCAGTCAATCTGTCTTTAATCTTTTTAAAGCTGGGAGCATTTTACTCACTGGCACCAGCAAGGGCAAGTATCATCAAAATAGACTAGTTTCGGCAACACTATAAAATGTTTCTAAACATGGGGTATCCCCTGAACAAAGTTCTATAAAAGAGCCACAAACCTTTCAGCCTATTTAGATTCCACAGACCACGTGGGATCACATTTTAAAACACTGGAACATCTATTTTCAAAATACCTACTGGATCCAAAGAACTATGCTGGGTACAATGATGCAAAGGCAAAAATGAAAGTCTCTTCCTTTAAGGAATTTATATACTACTGCTTTTTAATACCATGTCTAACTTTGACATTCTATACTTACCCTTCAGAAAATACATATAATTTAGACCCAAACTCCTTTGCTTTTAAAAACCTTTTACTTTTCCAATTGGCATTTATTCAAAAATAATAACATTTTTTGATCAGGTATCAAAACAGTAACTCTAATTTAGTGATACAGCCATACTAAGCTTGTATACATGTACATAAGCTATATTTGTGAATATGATTATACATGTGTGCATATACATATCACATATGTGTGTATTTGTACACAAACACACTGTGATGTCATATCTTAGCTTGCTAGTATATATGCCCACAAATGAACACATTATACCCTACAACAGCACTACCTAAATGTCACAATGGTTTCAAAGTTTATAAACCATGTAGGATTTTACACAGGGGTTTTTGCTTAGCCTTTGCACAAATTTGTTATACCTCCCTTCATATGCATCTTTGCTGCCTTCCCATTCATACTATTTCTCCATCTCGTTCTCTTATACCAAGATCCCAGGTTACCCTCCCCTAATTTCCACCCACTTATGTTCTCCACTGTGTTCTCTCCTTTTAAAAAATTATTTTCTCTTCTTCTCCTGTTAAGACAGGATTTGGCTTTTATATTCACTTCCAATCAACAGTAGTACTCCCTTTCTCTAGTAGACAATCAAAATACATGTAATTTAAAATTTGAATTTTATTATTTGTAACAATGTGTCCATTCTCTGAGGCTTCTTTCTTGATTTCTGGGAGTCACTCTCATACTACAAAGTTTCAGGTACCAAGAAATCAAGATTTTACATTATGAAAGGTGGCAAAAGCTTTTCCAAAAAAAAATCGAAAAATATATATGTCATGTGTACATAAATACATACATCCATAAACACACCCCACATATAAAGAAGGAAGCCATGATAATCTTGAGTGATTGAAAAGTCAGTGGCCAAATTGTGGGGATATGAAGAATTGTAGAATTAATCAAAAATGTAACTACCTGTTGAAGAAGCATGGGAAAAGGACCTAATGAGTTCTCCATCAATGAACAAGGGATAGGAGCCCATCTTCTCTTGGCACGCTTAAGGACTGTTTCTCTCAAATGTCTTTTCTTCAGTACCTGAATTTAGAAAACACAAAAAATACACATGTAAAATCAATGGTTATTTTTTCCAAACCTTAGACTCTCCATAGGCAACGCATCTCATAAGAACCAAGAATGAGATACGAGATTGGTGAAATAGAGGAGGAATGAAATAATGGCAACTTGAAAAATCTGGCCAAAAGTTCAAGGGTAGGCAGCAGGTATAATTCACCAATAAAGAGACAACATGATAAAAAGGAAATAATACATATTAAGACAATATTGACACATTCTTTTATACCTTCTTTTGATATTCTAGTAAGACAACTAGATTCTTCTGTTCTCTTGTCTGTGTGTTGGAAAGCAGAATAGTAAAAGTTCCCTTCTCAGGAGACAACACAACAGTATCAGTTGTATAAACCGAACCATCTTTGAAAATTCTGAAGTGAGGATCACTTGAATGGATTATGTTTGCAGATGGAAGGCATTCATCTAGATTAACTGCAGGAGAGACAAATCACAACAATTTGTAAAAAGCAAACAAAAGCAAAATATATTTTTACAAGAAATTTTGTGATTTTTTATGGCATAATGAGTTATTTGAAGATCATTCTCCTTCATAGAAAAGCTGGAAGCTAAATTCAAGTTGTCTAGTTCTCCTTTCTCACCATTAACAAGGCACCTAAAAATGGATCTGTCCTTTATTGCTCTTTTTGTTCCTGATATACCTTATGTTGTCCTTAGCAATTTTTATAAGCTTCAGCTCATTTTGTGTTTTACCCCTACTGATATTATTCTTACGGTTCCATGACATTTTTTTAAATATTCATCCTTAGTTTCATGATCCTTCTGCCATCTTTTTTTCTTAACTAGGTCTAGGGAGTGAACTGCAATATCTTTAGTACAAGGGACTCTCAGCTAAGGTAATTCTCTCAGCCACTGAAGGCTGGCATCCTCTTTAGAGTCTTAGCTGCTCAGAGCACTGGAGGGGATATGTGAATTGCTCAGGTCACACAATCAGTAAGTGTCAGAGGTGCCACTTGAACCCAGGTTGGTAGAGAGAACAAAGGCACAGAATACTTTTAAAATTCAGTCAGGTGGTAATGAAGTCATGAGAAAAGAAAGGTAAACACTAATGTTCAAGAGGTTTCAGAACTAGAATCAACAAAACTTGGCAACTTAACAGATGGAGGAGAGGCAAGGGTCAAAGTTAATGTCAAGGACTCTGGTGCCATAGATGCATATGTGGCATAAGGTAGACAGAATGGTGTAGAGGGAAAAGCATGGAACTGTAAGGCAGAATCAAGGCACAAATGTGAAAACACGTATGAATATGCTGTAGTAATTGTGAAGCACTATATTAATGTAAGTTAGTATAACATGTGCTTCTAATACTTCCAGGAAGTTTTCTGGAAGAAATCAGTGGGACAATGGGAAAGGTAAGAAATATATGCACATGTACATTTTCCAATATCCCCAAGTTTTTTTCCTTCTTGGCCTTGAGGAGAGATGTGTGGGGAGCATTAGGGCCACCTGTCATACTATTATTTTTGAAGTTGGTATTATTGTGAAAAGATATTAATTACTAATAAATGATGATGATGATGATGATGATTCTGATGATAAGAGTACCACTTTCCCCAAGGCTTCCTTTATTAAAATGCCAACAACAAAAAAGATCATTTTTTTTCCTAGTCAGAAGTCAGCCAAGAGTAGTCATTGGAAAGCAAGCTTTCAGGGTAGCAAGTTAATAATCTATGAGATTCACTGGTGTTAGTGGAATAAAAATTCTGACCTCAAAGTAGAGAGTTAAAATCCTCCACTAATACTTCTAAAGATTCTTGATCCCAACAGATGTTGGTCTAAAAGTTATAATTATCTTCATGGTGGTCTGCTAACTTATGAGTATCCTGCAGTAAGATTACCAAGTGTCACATGAAATAACTTCTTTTGATGCCTGTTGGCAAACATTGACTTTTTTGACTAAAGCTACTTACTCCCATTTACTTAGGCCTTTCTGGTTTTATTTCTAGTAGCTTATTATTGTTTATATATTTATTTGTAGTGACAAGCTGTTATTCAGTTCCACCAGGTCAACTCACTGTTATTCAGTTCCACCAGGTCAACTCACTGGCCACACAACAAATATGCTACGTTTAAGGTACCAACAATTAAATTAATGTCGGTAGTTATCCTAATAACTGTGATTCTTCGTATTTTTTGCTCCCTTGTCTATCACTGTGACACTAACTGCAAGCATAGAAGAAGGGATTTGGGGCCACTTTGTATTTTTATTAGTTTCAATGGTTATTATGGACAAAAAGTTCCTCCTCTAGCTCTCATGTCAGTGATTAGCCTCTCCACATTAAGGTAGGCTGATCCTTGAACATCTCTTTACCTCCAGGACCATACCTAAAGTTCCACTTCAGCTTAGGTTCTACTGACACAGGCTTTGAGGAAACAAAATCAAAACCTCCAAGTCATAGTGAGGTATTTGAGTGAGTAGTAAGTAGCTTTCCCTTTAAGCTAACCTGTTTGTCTTAGTGAGGTGAGTTCAGAAATCCATTTAGATTGATCTGTGTCCTGCAGGGATTCACTGAGAAGATTTTGGGTGCTCTGTGTGTTTCATGAACTCCTTGGAAACTTTTTTCCCTCAGACATGGAGTTAGAGTTGCTAGGTATTATAGGAATCCAGAGGATTCCTCAGAACTGAACCCAGCCATGGGTGTAGAGCAGAGGAGTCACTTGCATAGAGGTCAAAACCCTATCCTCTCACTTCTACCCCTAGCCCTTCCAAGTAGGTCTGTGTTATTACATAAGAGCCAAGACAAGGCAGAAATCCCCAGTGAATAACCCCAAGTGTTAAGTCTCTTTTGGGTAGACCCACACCTCTTTGGAGGTTTTTACACTTTAACACTTGGGGTTATTCACTGGGGATTTCTAACATAGCAGGAAAATATTATCCTAAGGCCTTGCAGCCTTTACAATGCCATAAAACTATATATAAATAAATATAAAAATAAGTAAAAATAAATAAATGAGCCCAGTGCATGTAGTGCTGGCCTCTAAGTCCAGAAGACCAGGATACAAGAGTCATTTAGGACTTAAACCAGTCCTGTGATCCTCCAGATGAGTCCTTGACCTCTCACTGTCCTAGACAACTAAGAATATAAGTCACAGAACAGTTGCTTAGCTGTACTAGTAAGGGAGTTTCCAAATTGAGTTCTCTATACTAATAAAAATCACAGGTCAGAATTAAATCCTATCTTGCCCCTCAAAAAAAGAAATCCTCACATTGCATAGCCCTTAGGTTATAAAACACTCCTTCCAGCAACATGGCAAAGAAGATTGTAAAAACAATATTATTGTACATTTTACAGATGAAGAACCTGAGGTTCTGAAAATTTAAGTGATTTGTCCAAAGTCACATGGCTAGTAAAAACCTGAGGCAGGACTCAGACTCAGGTCTTCTGACTCGTAAATCCAGTGAAGCCTTACAGAAAATCATCTAACATTACATAAAGTGTAATTTGAGTTTGCAATCACTGACCTAAACCATATATGTATTTTAGATACTTCCCATGTCAATCATAAATTTTAAAAGTAATTTTTTTCTTCCTCAAGATAAAATTTTTGAAAGGCAAAGTCATTTTTCCAAATCTCTTTTACAAGGAAATATTTTACTACTAAAATTCTATTTTATTATAAATTCAAAATCGCTCTCTACCCTCCCAACCCCGCCAAAAAAAAAAACCAACCCAGATATCTCTAGACTTGTAGTTCTTTTAACATAGTTAAGGGGTAGAGGGAAAGTAGCCAACCTAGGAGACCTAAAATTTCCAAGAGTATTCACCACCCCCAAAATTAATCCTTACACTATGAAGCATAAAAATTTTATAAAAATCATACTCATTTAAATCTACTTCTAACTGGTTCCCATGCTAACTTCAAAACTCTATCACCTCACAGTTTCCCTGTCTTCAAACATCATACTTAAAGAAAATATATCAAATTATGGTTCAGGAAAAATTTCTTTTTCATTTTCTTACCTCTACCAACAAAAGTCTCAGCTTCGAGTTTAGAAGGAACAGAAAGTATCGCTCTTTTGCAGGCTTCACAGGAAAAACTCAAGACCTATAAAGAAAATCAAAATTAACTGCAGTTTGCAACTATCCTAGGAAAGGTCTTTCACTATTGTCCAGTTGTGTCTGATTATTCATGACCTCATTTTCTTGGCAAAGAAACTAGAATGGCTTGCCATCCTTTCCCAGCTCATTTTACAGATAAGAAACTGAGGCAAACAGTGTTAAGTGACTTGCCCCTGGTGACACAGGTAACAAGTGTCTGAGGCCAGATTTGAAGTCAGAAAGATGAGTCTTCCTGACTTCAGGCCCATTGCTCTATCCACTGTTCCACTTAGCTGCTCAATTCAATCACCTGAGAAAACTAAAATGGAAGGACAGGATTTGGGAGGGACATACCTGGGAAAGTTTTCCTTCCTTCCTTCATGACAACTTTGATATTGTAAGGGTTGAAGTTCCAAGGGAGACCTGGTGAGTTTTTTTCTTTATATAAATTTGTGTTACTGATTTTTCATGATTTTTATTTCTTTAAGTCAGTAGCAAGTTAAATCTAACTTGTGAACAGTTTGGATTTTTTAAAAGCATATTTGAGTGTCCTTACAGCTCTGTTGACATTGTAATTCCTTAATGTCAGCCTCTTAACTTGTATGACAAGATCAATGATCATGGGTTTATTTATTTTTTAGACCAAGTGCAATAATTGGAAGACTGGAGACAATCTTGAGAGATCAAGGAATTCCGTTTTCTACCAGTTATACTCTCTCTCAGTATTGAAAAAACTTAATTTTGAGAATACACTAGTTTATGGAATTTAGTTTTTTTTCAATCAAGGTGTTTAGAAGGGAGTTTGATATAGGTATAAGATTAACAAGAGAAGTAATAGAAGAGCAGCCTTGGATTAAGGAAAATTAGGGTTCGGGCTCTTCTGACACATATAACTGTTTCTTTTTGGAACAGCAACCTTGACACTCTTCCCCTCCCAGCTTGATTTTTTTTTCTTTTTTCTAATTAAAGGGGTTATCCCTTGACTCACTTCTTAAAGAGGCCTATTCACTGAATGGGCATTAACTTCACTCTAAGTGAGTTCATGAAAAGGCCTAAGCTTAAAAGGGCCAGGGTCTCCCATTGCTGGGTCATCTCCAGTCATCCTGATGAATATCTGGTCTCTGGATCCAGATGGCTCTGGAGGAGAAAGTGAGGCAGGTGACCTTGCACAGCCTTCCCTCACTCAAATCGAAGTCAACTACAAGTCATGTCATCATTTCCCTGATGTCATGGTCCTCTTCAAAAACGAAGGACAAACACAACAACAACCTGGGAAAGTATATAGAATAATAAAAGGAAGCCCTAAATTCTGGTTCTGTCTTCTGCTTAGCAGCCATTTGACCTCTAGCTATTCACAACCTCTCAATATTCTCATTTGTAAAGCAGAGATCTTTGCCCTGAATACCTCAGAGTGTTATGAGAATCATGAAAGCATGTCCAAAAATGTAAAGTGTTATACAAGTGTACAGTAAAATGTAGTACGTGTTCAAAAATAGGCTGAATGTGGAAGAACAAAAATACATACAGCAGTTCTTTATTTATAATTGGATTCCTTCCATGGTTAATTTTTTAAAAAATTTACTCAATATGACCCTGAAGGAAATAATGTGCCAAGGATGGCAGTGAACACTACTATGGTTTCATGGCTGCTTACCACCAGATACAGACATGCAATGTCACTTTCAATCTTCATTTGTATGAACTGCCTCAAAAATCAGATGTTACATTGGATACACATGGGGATGAAACAAAACAGGTAAGTCCCAAATATTTTGAAAGTTGAAAGAATACTCACAAATTTACTGAATTTTGTTCTGTTTAAAAATTTATAGCCCTTTATGACTTTTTTTTTAAGTTTTTATTTGTTTTGAACAAGGGCAGGGACTATTTACCACCTTGTCTTTATCACCCAACTTGTAGCATAATATTTTGCCCCCAGAAGACATTCAATAAATCCTTGTTGGATTGGCTTAGATCTGATCACTGAGCAGTGTAGTGCAGTGGAACAGGAGTCAGGAGAACTGGGTGACTTGGGTGTGTTATTCTACCTCTCTGGAACTCAGTTTCCTCAAATATACAAAGTGTAAAGCTTTTCTAATTCTAAATAAAGTTATCTGTTCTATTTCTTAGAGAGTCAGGAATACTTTAGTGTTTAATCTAGACTCGTGATTTCACTGGTATACAGAGTGCACCCTGGTAAAGAAATATCCTCCACTAATGAAGATCAGGAAATATTCTTTACATTATAGTCTTAGTAGGCAGTGAGAGGTTAAATGACTTACCTAGCAAGCATCACACAACCAGTATGGAGCAAAGTCCAGCCTCAAACACAAGTCAACCTGACTGGGGAGGCTGGCTTTCTATCTACTGTGCCAAGTTGCCACTTGGTGTTCAGTAAAGAAATTATAAACATTTTATAAGGTTCATAATCTTTGATCAATGCTTCAGAAAATTGTTTTAAAATTGGTTTTCAACAAAGTCAAATGAGTTTTCCTTCCAAATGCTCATATACCACAAACCTACAAGACGTATTATCAACAGATTTAACTTTGCCTTATATTGTTACCTCTTAACTTTATAGAGTATCCTTATTAAGTGTATTTGCAAGATAGTTGTTGGTCTTCAGCTGTGTCCAACTTTTCATTATCCCATTTGGAGTTTTCTTGCAAAGATACTGGAGTGGTTTCCTTCCTTCCTGAGTCAAAATTCCATTATACCCAGATTGGCTCTGAAGGAAAGTTAATTCTTAAATTTATAAAATATCATCCATTGCTAATTATATGGAATCACCCTAGCCATTTCCTTCTCCAGCTCATTTTACAGTTAAGGAACTGAATCAAACAGAGTTAAGTGGCTTGCCCAGGGTCACACAGCTAGTAAACATCTGAGGCCAGATTTGAACTCAGGAGGATGAATCTTCTTGACTTCAGACTGGCACTCTATCCACTTTGCCACCTCCATGGGGGTCTTTTTCCCCCCACCTCCTTTGGGTACAAGCCTAGCAACAACATCTCCGGGTCTCAAATGTCTCATGGATGTTAAAAATAGAAATAAGGGACACTCTTCCCATATAAAATTCCCTATATAAAAGCTCAGCAAAGTACAGTTCTGTGGATTTTTAAAAAGCTACATTTCATAGTCCTAATTCTACCATAATTTAGCCACATATGAATTTAAATTTTGTGAAGCATTTCTATCTTTCAGTACACCGAGCAAAATTAACCCAAAAAACAAAGTGTGGCAATTGTTTGGGCATCATTCATTACACATATAATAGATTCAGCTTAGAAGTCCTATAGCCTAGTAAAAAGTATTAAGTTCAGAGTCAAGATGTCCTGGGTTAAAATCTCCATTCTGATATTTAAATAGCTTAGTGACCCTGAATCAGTCAGTTAACATCTTATGGCCTCAGGAAACTTATAAATTGTCTAGGATAGAGACAGTTTACTACCCAATATGTAACTGCATATGAGTACACCATATGGTATTCAGAGTTATGCATGCATATATCTTCTTTGAAGGGCACAAATATTTTAGAAAAAGTGGAACAATCTCTCACATGTATAAGATGGTAGGCAGCTATGTGACCGAGTGAAGACCTGAGCTCAAATCTGGCCTCAGACAGGTAATAGTTGTGTGACCCTGGGCAAGTCACTTAACCTCTATTTGTCTTAACCCACTAGAGAAAGGAATGGCAAACCACTCCTATATTTTTTGCAAAAAAACAAAACCAAAAAAACATGGACAGTATAGTCTAAAGGGTCACAAAGAACCAGACACAACTGAATGACTGAACAACAATTAATTACACATGGATTCTGGGCTGAGAATCAAAAACTCAAGGGATCTCCTTTAGGCTTACTTTTAAAAGAAACTTGCATGAAATCTTTTGTACTCCTAATACTTAGTTTCCTCAGCCTTAAAAAATAAAGAGTTGTTTATTATAACCGTCTCTTACATTAAAGGTGTATTTTTAGAAAGTATGTTTCTGCAGCAGTCTGAGTTCCTTGGAAAAGGTACCATATAATTAGTAATTGATGATATTTTATAAATTTAAGAATTAAGTTTCCTTCAGAGCCAATATGGGTGTACTGGAAAGAGTATTTGATTTGTACTCAAGAGAGCAAAGGAATCACCCTAACTCAAGCATTTAGCTGTGTGACCTAGGGCAATTCATATGATCTTCCTGGGCCTCACTCCCAGGAAAGGTCCAGTTTCCTCCTCTGTAAAGCAGGGGTTGGACTAGAATAACCAAGGGTAGGGAACCTATGGCCTCAAGGCCACGTGGCCTTCTAGGTCCTTGGGTTTGGCCTTTTGACCAAGTTCAAGTTTTATAAAACAAATTCTTTTATTAAGGGGATTTGTTCTCTGAAGTTTAGATTCAGTCAAAGGGCCGCACTTGAGGACTTAAAGGGCCATGTATGCCTTTGAGGCCACAGGTTCTCCATCCTGGATGATCTGCAAGATCCCTTCTAGCTCTAAAATGTTATGATTCTAATCCTCTTGATTCTGGATAGATATTGTAACTTTGTAAAAATAAATAAACAAACAAATACATACATAAATAAATAGATAGATGAATGAATGAATGCATACGTTTAAGTAGAGCAACAATTAAGGATAAATTTAGGAGGGGGTTGTTTGGAGCTTTTTGGTTTGGGTTTGGGTGTTCTTTTGTTTCTTTGCTTTTAAAGTCCCTGACCTTTCTGTCAGGTATTACTTTTCATTTTGTCTTGAGATTTTTGGGTGGTTTAATCCTTGACAGAGAAATCCTGAGTAATGGAAAGGACACTAAGTTTCCTATTAGAGAACACCACCAAACCCAGGTGGAGAATGAGGTGTGGCCATTCTTTTGCTATTCACATTACTCTTCCAATAATAAAACCTGTCATTGCTCATCTCATCCTAGCCAAAGCCACAAAACCTCAAAGATTAGACGGCTAGCAGGGTTTGTGGGAAGAATTCAGGGGTGGAGGAGAACAGATCAGTCTATTCACATAGTTCACACTCGGCCAATGGCCAACTTTTGAATGTTCAACAAGTGATTGAGACTTCGATTACATGTGTGCTTTAGGAAATCCAGGGTTCAAACTAGAAGCCATCAAAAGAATTCTCGTGAGCTTTCTCTAGGAAGAAGTAACAGACATCAGGTTTTGCTCTAGTTGCATATGAATTCCTCCATATACCTGGAGCTTTCATTCTCTCTCCCTCTTCAGTTTTCCTTATATTCTTCTTATTTGCATCCCTGTTGTAGCCACCCAGTAGCATGTAAAATCCTTTTTAATCATAGGGATTTTTTTTTCTTTATATCACCATTGGCTTGAACAGTGCCTACTGTATAGAGAATACGATACGTATTTGTTGAATTGAAATTGAATTGAACCCAAAGTTTATGAAGCGCTTATTGGAATTCTTACAGATGAGGGAAAACCCACAACACTCACATATAATTAAATTACTCTCCATCTGCCAAATATAATATAATATAATAAACATAATATAACATAATGATAAATATACTACCTTTAACCATGGATGCTTCTAAATGATCATATAATATAGAGGAGATGTGGAAATTAAGATAATACTTTGACAAATATTGCATATTGCCAATATGTGACATTTTTATGAACATATAAAAAAAGTTAACTGAGATCTGACATTTCTGCGCACTTAATAACCACTGTAAGGTGTACAAGTTGAGAGTTAATACAAATTATACCTCAAAGATGAAATGTATGATCCATACAAATGGTTACATATAGGAAAATCAGTTGTTACTTAGGTAACTTTCCCTAACCATTCCAGAGCTACTAATAACCTCCTAACAGGTCACACAAATATTCTTGTTTCAAGATTCAAAAAGTGGTGGTGTGGACATTTCGTTAAGTCACAAGTAGACCTACTTGTTTAAAAAAACAGAGCAAAAAAAAAAAAAAACCCAAAAAGGTAGAGAAGTAGCTGAGTAATTCAGATGTCGAATGGCTGCTCCTCCTACACCTATTCTCCACTTGATTCTCTTGATAATTGGCTCTTTTCCAAAGTTATCCACACTGCTCTTTAGATGATTAAAATTCATTTTTCAATCAGTCCTTCGCTGCTCTTTTTCAGAACGTCCAAAACCCTTTGGCAAACCCCTGATCCTGAATACAAATCTACTCTGTTCTCCAGGTAAAATCACACAGGTCAGTTACTTAAGGTTCTGTGAATGCTCCTGGATTCACTACCCTTTCAGGATGACATTGGCCTCAAAGCCTGAAGCTCCAACAGAAAAAAAAAAATAATTTCCCAAGAGTGCATCTAAGATGCTGCCAAACTCCAGACCTTTCCGCTGAGTTTTTCTCTTCTCATTTGTCCTCTAGCCTCTATTAATTCTACCAGCCTGTTTCCTCCCTCTTCCGGGAGGCTCTCCAAGTCAGCTTCAGATCAACTCACCCCAGCATCTGCCAGCCACTGTCCAAAACCGCAGGAGTAGAGGATCATTAGTGGAAGTTCAGGGGAAGGGATGGGTGGTAACCTCACTCCCGAGAGGAATACCGCCCACCCCCCCGCCCCCGCTTTCTTTTACCTGGGGTTTAGAGTGACCTGGAGGGAGAAGCTCCCAGGACCACTACACTCTTTCGAAGAGGCGTAACCAGAGCAACTGGTGTGATAACCAAACACCTCAAGCAGCAGTCCTCACCACTGCCCCCTGACTCAAGGGCTGATTTAGTACTGAAGCATTAAAGGAAGAAGAGCAGCGAAGGGCAGTGCAGATCCGTACAGTAGAATGAGTCAGAACTCTCTCCAGAGTCAGAGCTCCTGGGTTTAAACTTTGTCTCTTGATAATTTCTACTTGGATAACCTCAGGCAAGTCATTTAACCTGCTGGGCTCTCAGTTTTCGCATATGTACAAAGAAGACTTAGCACAGAATGGCTTCTAAGGTCGGTTCCAGCATCTAGGCTCAGACACGCGCTCATCCACACCCTATACCTAGAGGCCACAATTTGGGATGCAGTCAGATGCTTTTATCTCCAGCTACTTAAACTGATTAAAATCTAAGGTACCCGTTTGTCTCCAGATTCAGAAACCCGGCTCTAATTCCCTGGCTCACCTCTCCCATTTTCTCCAAGTCTCACCGCTTCTCTTCTCCCCAATTCCCTCACGAGTCCCTGACCCCAGCGCCAAAGATCCATTCCCTGGTAGGGTTCATCGGCTGTCTCGCTGGGAAGAGGTGTTCGCACCCTCCCAAAAGCGCGATGACCCGCAGCCAAACTCACCAGGAGAGTCAGCAGGAGCAGCCGGCAGCCGGCTGTAATCCGGGGGTGCCCCTGCCCGTTTGTGGCCATGGGGGCAGGATCCGCGAGCAGAGAGGACTCTGAGGCTGAAAGGACAGGCTGGAGAGGGCCGGCCGGTGGGGGAAATTAGGGTCGGGCGGTGGCACCTAGGCAGCCAGAGGGTGGGAGCCTGGGCTGGCGCAGGTGTAGGTGCTGCTGCTGCCACGGCCACTGCCCAGGTGAGAGTGAGCCCAGGAAGCAAGAAGTGGCAGTTGCTGCTGGAGGAGGAGCACCAGGGGTGTAGCTGTTCTTCCTTGTTTTTCCTAAGCTACCAACCCTCTCTGGCCTTTTTGCCCAAGGGGCTTTTCTCTCGGACCCAGGGGTGGGGCATCAGATCTTCCGAAAGACAGAGTGGCCCCTCCTTTGCATTTTCGCAACTCTTCCTGACACTGAGAAAGCCACAGGTGGGAACTCCCATTTGCTGCCACTTACCTTTAAAAGAAAAAAAAAATGGTTTTTTTTTAAACTGTCATTTTTTTTCTCTGTAGAGCAAGCGCCGCCTACTTCGCACACACACACACACACACACACACACACACACACTCCACTTGTTCCTGCGCTAAGGATTGTTAATGCGCCCTTCGCCAAGCAGAAGTACCAACTCTTAGAAAAGTCTCATTGAGCCCTGGTTAGGAGTGGAGCTGGGCAGGTCACTAAGGCCAGCTAGCTGGCTCACCATCTTCCGGTGGGCCACCCTTTTCTTTGCTGTCCCCTTCCCCCTTCTTCTTTCCAGTGCTTAACTCTTCACCCAAGTGTGTCTTAGTTCACAGCCTGTCTATGGTAAAGGGACTTTCTGTCCTAGCAGCCGGCTATGGACCAAGTAGATTCTGGTGCTGGCTGCTAGGAGCCTGTCTTCTCACCTCATGCTTCCGGGTGCAGTCCCTGGTCTGGGAACTTGAAGGCTAAAAAAGGACATCAGAGATTTCTGTAGTTCAGAAATAAATGTTCAGAATCAGAAAGGACTTTGGAGTATCATCAAGTTTGGCCAACCCAGAGGTGGGGAACCTGCGGCCTTGAAGCCACCTGTGGCCTTCTGGGTCCTTGGGTGCCGCCTTTGAATTGAGTCCAAGTTTTACAGAACAAATCCTTTTATTAAGGGGATTTGTTCTGTGAAGTTTGGATTCAAAGAACTGCATTTGAGGACCTAGAGGGCCACATGTAGCCTCCAGACCACAGGTTCCCCACCCCTGGACCAATCCTTTCACTTTACAAATGAGGAAACCAAGGCAGAGAAAAATGAAATAGCTTGCTCAAGTTGACACAGCTAATATTAAAGCCAGAACTCATCTCTTGACTTCCTTGATCAGTTTTTCTTTAGTAGAAAAACTTGTCAGTCTATAAGCCAATAAACAAGAGCTTGGAAGACAAAGAAAGTAAAAAACCAATTCCTACTCTTTAGGAGCTCTTAGAGGACAGTGGCTCTTTTTTTATTTTGTCATTGTGTCTCCAGTGTTTTTTATTTCTAGGGCAATGTTTTGCAAATTACATCGAAGGGTCACAGATTTAAATCTTAGAAGCATCTAGTTCAGCCCCTCATTTTACGGAGGCCAAGAGAGGTTGTGATTATTAACAAATAGAAACAGGTAGTAAATGGTGGAGAGCAGGAGGGATTTGAACTTAGGGACCCTTTCATCCAAAGCCAGGGTACATTCCACTTAATCAATTAGATTTAGTTAGATTAATCAAATAAGTTTTTGTTTTTAGCTTCACCATGATCATCTACCTAATTCAATCCTCACCTTGCAGCTGAGGAAAGTAGAACCCAGAGAGATGGAACACCTTCTTTAATTTAGTTGCCATGCCACAAATAGAACCCAGCATAATCCTCTTCTCTCATTCCATGAACCTGTTAAACGTCTTACCATGAGATCTTATTTCCTTGGAAATCAAAGTGTCCCATGTTAGAATTATGATCAGTTATGGTCAGAGTTGATCTATATTAGACTCCTGAGAACTGAATATTTCCCTTCCTCCATTCCTATCAAATCCAGTGATTAAAGGGAGATAGCAGTATCAGACTGATTGTCATTTGAAACTGAAGATGACAGGAAGAAGTGTGGTTTTCTTCAAGGCAGGATGTGGGAAGATGGGATGGGGGAGGAAAGGAGTCAGACAGATTTTCAGGTCCTGAAAAGTAATGGCCAGGTGTCTAACCTTCTAACCTTCTGCAATGGCAAATAGTGGCCTCAGACACTAAGGCAGAAACTTTCAGTTCCATTTTGCTTGGCTTGGCTCTAATTTGAGGGTAGAGGAAGAGACCTATTTTAAAAAAAAAAAACAATCATAAGTCTGGAATGATGGCCAGCATTTGGAAACATTTCATTTAGCATAAAAATTGACATTTTCTTGACCAAAATCTGTTAGCAATGTTTGTGGTTGAGTCTATCCAACTCTTTTTGACCCCATTTGAGAGTCTCTTGGCAAAGATACTGAAACGGTTTGCTATTTCCTTCTCTAGCTCACTTTTATAGAAGAGGAAGTGAGGGAAACATGGTTAAGTGCTTGCCCAGGGTCATACAGCTAGTGTCTGAGGCCAGATTTGAACTCAGGAAGATGAGTCTTTCTGACTCCAGGCCTGGTACTCTATCCATTGAGCCACCTAGCTGCCCTGTTAGCAGTCGGTATATTGTTAAACTTCAAAATTAAAATAATCTACAACTGGATATGTCATTCATTTCATGATATCGTCCCATACTCTGCTTTCTTGGCATATTTCATAAGCTACAATCAATGCTTTGCTTGTAAATAATTATGGTATTGAGCATTCTGGCATTGACATTCTTCTGCTGAGTCTTTTCTTTTTGTGCTTTTTTTTTAATGACTAAAGCTAAAGTCTTGCTCTCATGGGCACACCCCATCTAAGTAACAATGACATCATTACCTTGAGTGACTGTTCAACAGAAACACACAGATCAACTTTGCTAACACCAAATTCAAGACACCAATTCAGACTGTTGTCATAACTCTGACAATAGGATACTTGCAAACTCTTGCTAGCTCTCCAGTGCCTTAAAGATGTATCATGACTTTTTCTTCTTATTCCAGGAAAGGGTGGAGAGTAATTTCCAAAGACTTTGTCTTGGGTATATATTTAGACTTTTCAGGCTGAGTTAATTCAGGCCTTCTGTTGCTGTCATTGGTGTGTCCCCTCCTCTATTCTCTGAAATCAAGTAGATTTTTTTTTTAAGATCAGAGTATGAAACAAATTCACTTAATTTGCTCATAGTGGTTTTATATGTGTTATACACTAAACTAGATGGCCATATGAAAATACATTGAATGAATAATAATCATAGATACAGTTTTTTAAATTTGTAAAGCAAATTTATTTTAAGTGGATAAAGCACTTTTCATACAATTATCTCACTGCCTACACTCTAATCCCTCTGCCAAAGTGATTTTCCTAAAGGACAAGTCAGAGCATATCATTTTCCTTCTTAATAACCTCCAATGGCTCCCTATTGCCTCCTGGCAATAAAAAACCCTTCAAAAACCCTTCACACTTGACCTTTACTTCCCCTTCTTGCATTCAAGGGCCCAACCCAATTGTTCTTCTCATTATTCCTCATACAGGACATCCCATTTCCCATTTCTGTGCCTTTGCTGGCCTTGGCCCCGTGTCTAGAATATTTTCTCTCCTCATCTCTACCTCTTAGAATCTCCAGACCTCACCAATACTCTGCTCAAGTGGGGCCTTCTTCATGAAATCTTTCCCGATTGCTACAGTTGCTGGTGCCTTCCCCACCAAAATTACCTAACATTTATTTTGCATATACTCTATTGAGCAACTTCTTCTGGATGTCCTCTCCTCTCTGACTATTCATGACACTGTCCTGCATTGATTGTTCTACCTAGCTGACTGATTTTTTTCAGTTTCCTTCACTGGTTCTTCATCTCCATCAAGCCCCCTATGTCTTTTTCCCAAGGCTTTGACCTAGGTCATCTTCTATTCTTTCTCTATAGTCTCTCACTTGGTGACATCATCAGCTTCATAAGTTTAATCATCATCTATGCAGATGGCTCTCAAATCTATAAATCTAGTCATCTCTCAAGCATCAGTCCACATCTCCAAATCTCTATTAGATTCTTGAAGCTAAAGTGGCTTGTGGGCATCTCAAAGTCATCATATCCCAAACTGAACTCATTCTCTTTGGCCCAGAACCCATTCCTCTTCTAAAAAGGCACAACCAAATTTCCAGACTCTCAGGTATATAACCTCAGTATTTACCATAGGACCATAGATTTAAAGCTGGAAAGAATGTGGAAGGCCACCTAGTCCAATCCCCTCATTTGACAGATGAGGAAACTGAGGCACAAAGCATTTATGTGACTTGCATAGACATGCATTGCTTGACACAGAGTTTGAATTGAGGGCTTGATTCCAGATCCAGCACTATACCCACTCTAGAACATAACTGCCTTTGTATCCTTGATTCCTCAGTCTCCCTTGCCCGATATATCCAATCAATTACCAAAACTTATTGCTTCTATTCCTACAACATCCATGCCACCCCTTCTCACCCTAGTCCAGGGCCTCATCCATCACCTCTCACTTGGATTATTGCAGTGGAATCCAAATTGGTCTTTCTGACCTAAACCTATTCCCATCACTAATTCATCTTAGATGCAACTGCCAGTGATTTTTCCTTATTTTATATTATACTTCTTCCCACACTTTATAGTCCTACCAAACCAGCCTTCTTAATGTTCCCCTTGCACAACATACCCTATCTTCTATTTCCCTATCTTTGTACTAGATGGCATTTATATCAGTAATTAATCAATAAATATTCATTAGGTGCCAGGCACTGTACTAAGTGCTGGGGATACAAAAAGAGGCAAAAGACAGTCCCTGCCCTCAAGGAGGTCATGATCTAAAGGTGTAGACAACAAACAAACATATACAAACTAGCTATATACAGGGTAAATAGGAAATAATTAACAGAGGGAAGGCACTAGAGTTAAGAGGATTTGGGGAAAGCTTTCTATAAAAGATAGAGTTTTATCTGGGACTTAAAAGAAGTCAGGGAAACTCAGTAGTCAGAGACCTGGAGGAAAAGCATTCCAGGGTTGGGGGAGTGGCAGGGCGGAGGGCTGGACAGCTTTGGAAGATGCCTGGCACCAGTGGAATAGTAAGGAGACCAGTGTCATTGGATCAAAATATATGTTCTCTGGAGTAAGGTGTAGATAACTGGAAAGGTAGGAGGGGTCTGGATTTGAATGTTAAACCGAGGATTTTGTATTTGATCCTGGAGCCACTTTTGGTACAGATAAAGATCACTGGCCCCTTGCCACTTTCCCTCAGGGAATACAGTGTGCCCAGTAAGAGATGGATGTACAAGCCTCAGTCTGAGGAAGATTTGGCTCCTCTTCTCACCTGAGAAGGCTGGTGTCTCTTAGAATTCCTTGTTTCCTTCAAAAAATATGCTGGAGTACCACTTTTGACATGAAAATGTACTTGATCCATGCCCTCTCCCCACCTCTCTCCCTGCTAGTGCCCTTCATGCAAAATATTTACATGCGTGTATTTTGCATACACTTATTTACATAACCCTCCAGAATGTTCCTTCAGGGAATGTTTTCTTTTTTCATTTTTATCTCTAGTGACTAGCATAGCATCTGATATTTCATAGATATTCAAGAAATATCTGTGAATTGATTGCTGGACTTAAACCTTGTATCAACCCTGAAAGGTAGGTCACTGTAGGCATTAATAATACCATTTTAGAGATGAATAAAATAAAAATTTATTTTAAAAAACAATGACTAGATTCTTTTTTTTTATAAGTCCCCTTTGAGAGGCATCTGGAGTAGTGGTTAATGAATTGTACTAGAAATCAGGAAAACTTGTTTTCAAATACAGCTTCAAACACTTTTTAGTTATGTGACCCTGGGCAAGCCCCTTAACTTCTCGGGTTCCCAGTCTTCTCATCTGGAAAATGAAGTGTTGGACTCAATGATCTCTAATATCTTTTCCATTTCTAAATCTATGATTCTTTAAGCACATTAAATTATGCAAAAAAATCACCTTGCTTTATGTGAAAACAATGGCATATATCTCATACAATTTTCAGAATAAGAATATATTAATATTTTTATCAGATTGCCCCTTGAAATGCTTAGTCAATAAGTAAACTATGTAAATTAAAACTAATATTTACTCATTTTTTCCAGCCTGTAAATTTGGTAACTGCAAAGTTTTCTAGTCCTCATTAGACAGTTTCTTTTTCCTATTTCCACTTATTTTCCATTTTGCTTCCATGTGGATTTTGGCAGGTACAAAAAAGTGCCAGAATATATCTCAAAAATATGTTTAATTATTTTTGTTGTTTTTACAGGGTTTCAGATTAAGGCATCTTTGTCAAACACTAATTAGTGTATCTATTTATAAATTAGTCAACAACATTCTTTAATGGGGAGAGGGTAGCAGCGATCATTTAGCAGTATGGGAGGGAGAGGAACAGTAATAATTATAACTCATATTTACATGGTGCTTAATTAGATTTTTTTTCCTCCTAACAATCTTGTAAAACACATAATTTTTTTTTAAATTTTAGTAATAATAATCTGGGAATGCCCTACTATTGTGCTCTGGTGCCTCATTAAGAGGTACCCCCCCCCTTTCAGCTTCTTTTTTAATGTGTTTTCTCCCCTCCCCATTAGATTGTGGGCCCTGTTAGGGCAGGGACTGTCATGCCTTTCTCTGTATCCCCAGCATTTAGCATAGTACCTGGTACATAAAAGGGACTTAAATGTTTATTGACTCTGAATCTGAATATGTCATATTTGTCCTTTCTAAATATTTAGTAATATTCCATTAGATTTATGTTACCACAATTAGTTTGGCCATTCTCTAGTCAATGGAAAATCCTTGTCTTGACTTTTCATGACCCCATTTGAAGTTTTCTTGTTAAAGGTCCTGGAATGGTTTGCTATTTCCTTCTTCAGCTCATTTTACAAAAGAGGAATTGAGGCAAACAGGATTGTGACTTGCCCAGGGTCACACAATTAGTGTCTGAAGCCAGATTTGAACTCAGGAAGATGAATTCAGGTCCTGCACTCTATCGACTGTACTACCTATGGAGCTTTTCTTCCCCCTGTCTTTAGACTCCTTTGGGTAATACACCTAGCAGTGAGATCTCTAGGTCCCAAATGTCTCATGAATGTTTTAATCACCTTTTAGCACAGTTCCAAATTAGAGGAGTCATATTTATCAAAGACACCAGTCTTCAGGTGAAAGACATTAATCTTTGAAGAAGGGTAGGAGGAGAATAGTTCAATTTGACTAATAACTGAATGATTGGTAAAGGCGGAAGATTTAAAAACCCTGGGATAAAGTGAATATGTTGGAAAATCCTCTAAGATGTCAGCATAGTAAAAATCCAGAAGATTCTAGTTCTGTCATATTCCCCTCGACAATTTAGAAATGCTCCCCCAACCACCTTCCTATACCAGAGGAAAAAGAGGGAAAAGAACATGAAAAGAACAAAAACAGAAAAAATCACCTAGAAATGAAGAGATATAAAGAAGTTGTCTCTGAAGTCATGCTTCTCTGGAGTCACAGAATTTGCCCTGACTCTGAAATCATGTGCCAGTGATGGTTATCATTTCCTAGGGACTACCCCACCTCCAAACAGTGACAGACCATCTACCACCTCAGCTCTTCCTTGAGAAGGCAGCAAAGAACAGTGTAAAGAGTGTGCCTGGCTAGCATGACTTCAATGAAGAATAGGTAAGGTCTAGGACCTGCACAAAGGTGAAGACTCCAGGTATGACTAGTCTCAGTGCTAGCCAGCTCCCACCTTAGAAGAAGAGTGAAGATTTCCTTAGGTTCCTCCTCCCTAATGTCAGACTTGAGCAGGAGGACAGTTTACCTGCCTTCTAAATTCTGCCATAATCCCTTGCACTGGCCAAAATCCTAGGAATCCCCAAGCCACTGTCCCCTACCCCGGCTGTAGAAAGAGCACTGACTGGACTGGGAGGATCCTTCCCTGGATCCTCCAATCCTAGATCCTGGATATGATCCGCACTCTTCATCCCTATCAATAACCCTTCAGTAAGCAATCAACAAACATTTCATAAGTACTCACTATGTGCCAGATACTATGATAAGTGATATAGATACAAAGTAGAAGAAAAAAAAAGTTTCTGCCCTCAAGGAATTTACATTTAAATGGAAGAAACAAAATACACCTAAATAATACATATCCATATATATATATATATATATATATATATATATATATATATATATATATATATGTAAAATAGAATATGTAAGATAAACAGAGTAGATGAATGGTAGGTAGCCTTAGAGGGGATGGCACTAGGAGCTGGGATAGAGTTTGGGGGTGAGAGTGCCAGAGAAGGCAGACTGCAGGAGGTGGTTCTTGACCTGAGTCTTTAAGGCCATCAGGGATTCTAAGGAATACAGGTTTGGAGGGAAGACACTCCAGGCTATCCGTTTCTACCCTTCCCATCAATGAACAGGAAAATATATTTATTATTGGTAGTAAATTTTCAAATAACATATTTAGGGTGATAAACTTAGAGCTGCTTGGGACCTTAAAAGCCATGTAGTTCAACCCTCTCACATTATAAATTGGGAAAATGAGGCCCAAAGAGGCTATAGATGCCAAAGGTGACAGATAGCAGGTTGCAAAGCTGGGATTTGAACTTAGGTCCTCTGACTCCAATCCCAGCATGCTTTCTACAATAGTGTAATGGGCATACTCCCAATGTAACACAATAAAGTACTCAAAGGATAAAATTCCTTCAGTTATATAAATTGATTCAGTAATGAATAATGAACAAGAAATACAAACAGATAAACATGTTTTCAAAGTCATAGAATAAGAGAAAGAAATAATTAGGTAAATTACAAAGTAGCATTCAAGGATTTAAAACATCAGTGGTATGGAAAATGAGAGAATAAATGGAGTTGAACAAATATCTGGGAATCACAAAGATAAAACTGAATAACAACCCCAGGATTTAAGAGAACTGAAACATCAACTACTGAATATGCAGGACAAAATAACAGATCTGGAAGAGAAAGCAAGGAATACAAACATTAGATTAACTGAAATCTCAGTTAATCTAGTTACCTAAGACTGGGTGGGGGGAGCTCAGGATGTGTAGCTAGACTTTGAATTCAACAATCTAATTAGAGGACTTTCCAAACTTTCCAAAGTAGCCAGAATCATAGATCTAGAGGTAGAAAGGATATTAGAAGTCACCTTGTACGTATACCCTCTGACTCCAATTCTCCAGTTGTTTTGTCCTATAATAAGTTAAATTAAATAAGTTTTTACTCTTTCCTCCTTTTCTTGTACTGGTTCCTTTACATTCTTGCCATAAACATTTGAGGCGTTTTGCTTAAAACAGTTCTCTTACATATCATGCCCTTTTTCTTAGACCAGTCTACTCCCTCCCTTGTCTCTCTTCCATCCTATTTCCTTTCTGAGTTTAATGTATCTCTATACTGAAATCCCAAGGATGTGGTGTGGGAAGGTAGATGTGCATAATTGTGAGTCTCCATGTGTCTGATTCAAGTGAAAAAGTGAGGTTCATGGGATATCCATTCCCTCCACTCCTTCTATGACTGTATATTACTCATTGAATGTACCTTTATTATGCAATAATGACTTCCCTCCCTTTCTTCCTTCTTTTTTCTTTAGTATATTCCCATGTCTCTCCCATTTTTGTCTTCTCCTAAGACCATTAAAACAGAACAATTCATCCCCACATTTTTTTTTCAAAGAAACAAATGTTTTATTGTTCCTCTTGGTGATAGTGTTTTTATGATTCTCTTGGTAACTGAATTTCCATTTCACAATGTCTACTCAGTTCTGTCTTTTTCATTAAAAATGCTTGGAAATCTGCTATTCCATTACTGATCCTTTTTTCCCTAGTATGATTTTACTTAATTCTTCTGGATAGTTTATCCTTAGTTGTTAACTTTTATCTCCTATCTTTGAAATATCATATTCTAAGCTCTCTTCTTTATAATGTCAGTTGCTAAATCTTGTGTAATTGCCTTCATTTTGGCTCTTTCTAGTATTTTTTCTTTGACCTGAAAGGTTTTGATTTTCCTATAACATTACTGGGGGTTTTCATTTTGGGGTTTCTTTCCAGAAGTGATTGGTAAATTATTTCTTTCCACTTTGCCTCCTCATCCTAAGAGTTATGAGAAATTTTTATTTTTCAATTTCCTGAATTATGGTAACCACACTTTTTTCTAAAAATAGTTTTTAGGTAGTCTGATAATTCTTAGATTTTTTTCCTCCTTAAAATATTTCCCAAGACAGTTGTTTCTGGTATAATATTTTCAATTTTTTGGTTTTGTTTTGGTATTTTTATTGTCTTCTTGAGTTGTTTTTTTGTTCATTGTTCTAGTTCTGATCTAATGCTCAGTTATCAAGTGAGGTTTTCTATTACCTGCTCTGAGGTGTCAGTTTTTCTTGCCCTTCTTTAGTCTATAGCTTTTCTATTCTGAATCTCTTACTTTATTTCTTCTAAGAACTCTGACAGTCTCTGGTCAGGCATATTATTTTCTTTGCCTGGTCTTGTTGTGGGATCACTATCCTCTTTAAGGTTTACCCACTGAACATCTTTCAAATCAAGGTATTTTTTTTCATGGTATTTGGAGTTTTCCTTGATCTAGTCATCAAGGGACCTGACCTTGAGTCAGACTCTATAATTGAATAGTGTGGGCAGGACCTGCTTGGTCCTAGACTGTTCTGTTACTGGACTTTGCCTTGGGGATCCTATTTGTCCCAGAGCTCTGGGACTTCTCTCTGCTATAGTTTCTGCCTAGGGTCATCCCCCTCCAATTCTTCCTGTGCTGAGTTCCTACTACAGATTTTAGGGATTGTTTGTAATTTTACTTAAGACCTTTCTCCTCCAGCTGGGCTAAAGGCAATGGTGTCATGCTGGATCCTACCTGGACCACTTAGAAGGTGTTGTCTCAAGACCTTTCTCCTCTAGCTGGGCTAAAGGCAATGGTACCATGCTGGATCCTACCTAGACCACTTAGAAGGTGTTGTTTCTGCTAGGCTAAGATCAAGCTTGGATCCACTTCAAGTGTATTTAGCTCAGACCAGTTGCTTTGCTAGCCCCACCTAGAAAGCCAGGGTTCTTGAGCTGGAATCAGTGGCTAGCTATGCTGAGGAGGTCCAACATGGAAGGGTGGAACTTTCTGAAGACTTTAGGAGCTATTTAAACTCTGCCCTCTGCAATTCCCCCTCTATTTTTTTATCTCATCTATACCAATATTTCTGCAGGACTCCAAGGTTCTATATGAATTTCCCAGGTTGGGTGGGAGACTGTAGAAGTGATTCTATCTCTTATTGGGGGGGGGGGCAGGGCTGGAGCACATCTTAAACATCTGTTTTGTGTTTTCAAAGAATCTCAGATCCTCTGTATCCTAGCCTGCTGCCATCTTCTCATCACTACAGTCTTTCATTTTTTCCCCATTATATTATTGTGGTAATTGTATAAACTATTGTGCTGGTTTTGCTTACTTTATTTAGTCACATAAGTTTTATCCAGCTTCTTCAAATTATTCATATTCAGAATTTCTTATACTGAAATATCAAAATATTTTATATACCGCAATTTGCTCAGCAGTTCCCAATAAATCATTACCTACTTTGCTTCTAGTTCTTTGCTACCACAAAAAGTACTGCTCTAAATATTTTCGTAAATATGGAATCATTCCTTCTTTAAAGTTCTTGATCTCTTTGGTATATATGCCTAGTAATGGTATCATTGGTCAGTTGTTGTCCTTCATTCTTGAAGAGGACCAAAATGACATCACTATGCTAGGGTCCAGTTTCAATGAGTTCAACTGTGGCTAATCAGACCAATACAAGGCTCAGAATGTTCTACCACCGGTCAGGCACAAATAGTCCATGTGAATATCTGGCGTGGATTCTCTAAATTTGTGCATCCTGCATTTCCTTTGCGCTGTTTCAATTCTGTTTTGCTCATAGAGCACAGCAGCTCCTCTGATGTGGGCATGCCATGCTGAGCAGTCCTGTACTAGTGTCTCCCATGTCACACAATCAATTCCAAAGTTCTTAAGAGAGACCTTGAGAGAGTCCTTGTATCGCTTCTTCTAACCAACATGTGAACACCTACCCTGCGTGAGTTCTCCATAAATAGTCTTTTTGGCAAATGTATGTTTTGCATTCAAACAATGTGGCCAGCCTATCAGAGTTGTGCTCTCTGAAGCAGAGTTTGAATGCTTGGCAGTTTAGTTCAAGTAAGAACCTGAGTGTCTGGTGCCTTATCCTGCCAGGTAATCTTCAGAATCTTCCTAAGGCAATTCAAATGGAAGTAATTCAGTTTCCTGCCGTGGTGCTGGTAGACTGTTCAGGTTTCACAGACATACAAGGAGGTCAGCACAATGGCTCTGTAGTCCAATACCTCTTCTCTCCTGTACTTTCCTTCAGAGCTTCCCAAACACTGAGCTAAATCTGCAATGTGTGCATCAACCTCATTATCAATGTGTATATCCCTGGAAAGTGTACTACTAAGGTAACTGAACTTATCCACAGCATTCAGAACTTCTCCATTTGCTGTAACTGATGGTTCCACATATGGGTGGTGTGGTGGTGGCTGATGGAGCACCTGTGTTTTCTTGGTGTTAATTGTTAGGCCAAAATTAGCGCAAGCAGTAGAGAACTGATCCATACTTTGCTGCATCTCAGCTTCAGAGGCAGCACTGAGTGCACAATCATATGCAAATAGAAAATCATGTACCAACACTCCCTCCACTTTGGTCTTGGCTTGCAGCCTTTTCAAGTTGAAGAATTTTCCAATAGTGCGGTAGCTGACCTTGAAGCCATGTTCATCCTCATTGAAAGCATTTGACAACATGGCTGAAAACATCATGCTAAAAAGCATGGGAGCAAGCACACAACCTTGTTTCACTCCACTGGTGACTGGGAAAGCATGAGAACATTGTCCATTATCTAGAACCCAGGCAAGCACGCTGTCATGAAATTGGTGTACAATGCTGATGAACTTCTCTGGGCATTCAAATTTTGACATAATTTTCCATAAGCCCTCATGACAGACAGTATCAAAGGCCTTGGTTGGCTCTACAAATGTGTACAGACCTCTGTTCTGCTGCTGGCATTTCTCCTGGAATTATGGGGCAGCAAACACCATAGCAACCATTCCTCCGCCCTTTCTGAAGCCACACTGGCTCTCAGGTAGATGACCATCTTCTAGGTGAAGGATCAGTCTATTAAGGAGGACTCTGCCAAGAATCTTGCCAGCAATGACTAAGAGATAGACCCCCCTGAGATCACCGGCAGGACGGAGGGAAAGAGATTTGTTTAGTGATTTTCCTAGTATAATTCTAATTGCTTTTGTAAATAGTTTGATCAATACATACCTCTACCAATAGTGAACATTGTAGCCCTTCCAACATATACCATTTTAATCTTTTGTTATTTTGTCAAGTCAGATGACTATAAGATGAAATCTTAGAGCTGTCTTAATTTACCTTTCTCTTCTTTGGTACTTTAGTGTGGCAAATGCAAAAGATTTAACACAGAAATGTCTGAATTATGATTTACCAAGGTATATAATTGTCAAACTAAAAATGATAACTAGAGAAAAAATCCTCCAAGTATCAAGAAATAGAAAATATTTTGCTGTCTGTTGCTTTCAATTCAAAGACAGAAAAGAAAAATGTTAAAGCTAGAAAAAACATACAGAAGACTTTTTTAAAAATAGCATTGTCCACTCTTCTCTTCTCCCTCCTCCTCCTAGCACATATCTTATAAACAAAAGTGTGTGGTTTGAAAATAAAAGAATTTGCTTTAAAAACAAAACTTGGATGAATTTATTGGTGAAAATTCACAATTAAGGAAATCATTAAAATGAGTCGATGAAGACCTCCAAGGATTAGCAAATTGTAAAAGAAGGAGAAATTGGAAACTTTCTGCAAAATCCCACAGTAATTTGGTAAGATCAACTTTCTTAAACTAAATGAGTTGAAACATTTCATTGCGTTGTTTAAAATTTAGAGTTTGGTGCTGATACACTTATAAAGATGATGATGGCAAGTATAATGGGGGTCTTGTGCATGTGCAGATGTCATTAGCTTGCTAAGATAGTATCTCTACATGGAGCATTTCTCTTGCTGGTTCCAGTCAGCTAACTTCTCACTGAGGAGGATGTTTTTTGATTGGCTGTGGGAGCATTCAAAAAAGCTTGTTATCTTTATCTGCTTCACTTGCTTCTTTGGAATTTTGGTAATTTCTTTATTCATATCTTCCAGTAAAGGGAACAGTCTCTGATCTTGGGAGTTTTGAAAGGCTAAGCCCCTAGAAATGAAGGGAACACAGCCAATAGGGGATGGAAACATAGCAGAGTAAACACACACACACAAACATACAGACACACCTCTCAGAGAACCCTGAGGGGGAAATACAGCAGGCCTGGCCTTGAAAAGGTGGGGCCAGAACCAATCATGTTATATAAGCAATTTTTTAAAAAAATACATACTAAGCACTAATAAGAAACAATTCCCAGAAATAGAAAATAGTCGTTTTGTGACAAGTTATAGATGAAACTACTTTATTACGATATCTTAAATCTAATGTAAGGGAGATTTCTGCTGCTACCAGGTAATTTCCCTCTAGCTCAGTGTATTTCCCCCTCACATGGACACTGAAAGAAGGAAAATAAGGGTGTGAATTATCAATGCTCATGAGCCTCAGTGGTGAAGTCTGGTATAGTCCCCCAGATTGTGACCTCAGTATAGAGGACCAGGTGGTTTTTGTTATTTTTAGTTTGGGCAACCAGCCCCAGACCTCTTTCCCACAATCACAAACACAGGTTGTCTGCCTGAATCTCTGTGCAGAACTCTCTGCATCCCAGGACCTGCCTAGATTCCTAGTGTTTAACATATTAAAATCATTATCATCCAACATTTCATGAATTTTTAAAAATTGGCTTGGGCCCCTACTTCTCATTCAGATTTGAATATCTGTCTTAGCTTTACATCACCTAAAGATACATACTCACATTATAGAACAGAGCACACACTGAAAGCCATTGGAAATAAAAGTTTAAGTATTAAAACCCCCCACTGCACCATCTCTCAAGTAAAAATATGAAAAAATCTCTACTTCTCCCTGCCCATCTTCAACTATATATCCCTTTACATCCACATGACTTTTTAGGAAAGCCCATTCCAGTGGTCCATTTCCAAAGTAAGTGGGAAATGAAATACAAGAAATAATTGTGAAGGGGAACAGTGTGCTGCAAGGGCAAGGAACCTGGAGGAAGAAAGTCTAGTCAGGTTTGAATATAAACTTTGCCAAGGGGAGTAGTAAAAGACAAGACTGAATAGATGGATTACGACTCTGAGAGCACATGGTTTGGTCAACTTCTGAAGACCCTGTATTCCCAAAGTAGATAACAGCACTATTGAGTTTTTCTTGCTACAGGCAGGTCATTTTATGAATTTGTCATTGGACTCCTCCCAAAGAGAAGGAAATATGTGAAAGGAAGAAAAAGTCGGAAGTGGCAGGCAGATGTGATGTGTCTGTTGTTGGCAGATCCAGGAACTTGCCTGAGCTAAATCCTTGTTCCAAGGTCATGTGGTCCTTGGGAGAGAATGAGAGAGATAGACTTCAGAGACACCCAGGAGGAAACTGAACATCACTGAAAGATCTGAGGAAGAGCTGAACTACGTGACCAAGAGTAAGCCAAAAAATCGTTGTCTACTGGGGCAGCTAGGTGGCACAGTGGATAAAAGCTTGTATCTAGAGTCAGTAAGATCTGAGTTCAAATTTAGCCTTGAACAGTTACTAGCTGTTTGAGCAAGTCACTCAACCTCTGTCTGCCTCAGTTTTCTCATCTATAAAATGGAGATTAATAATAGCACTTACCATGGTTGTTGTGAGAAGAAAATGAGATGTTTATAAAATGCTATAGAAACCTTAAAGCATTATATAAATGCTAGCTACTACTGTATAAATATAATAATATAAATATGTAATATATAATATATAAATAATATAAATTTAAAATATACAAATAAAATAATCATATAAATTAATAATAATAAATGAATAATACATAATAAATATAACATAAAGCATTATATAAATGCTAGCTATTACTATTACTGGCCAGAGGCCAGAACTAAAAGATCTTCAGAGGAAGTAAAGGACTACAATGTAGAAAATTGACTGTCCCATAAACAATAGACTTAATGCTGGCTGAACCTAGAGAACGCCTGAAAACTGGCTCAGTTTAAGTACATAGAGGCATCTGTCAGGAAGACTACTTCTGTTCCAACACACCTTGAAAGGGATGGTCATTTGGGATACCTACACTTAGCCTGTTGAAATCCTCAGGTGGTTCTTCTGAGATCAGGCCTATCCCTTAGGATCCTATAGTAGAGAGATACTGAGGGATTGATGAAACCAAGACAAAGGTTTCATCTCAGAACAGACAAAAAAAATTGACCACATTGAAAGGAAATGCAAAGACAAATCTCTGCTTTTGCATTTGAGGAATAAAGTGCAGGAAATTCTGCTGTAAAGAAAAGGGCAGTGGGAGAAAGGGGAGAAATTGTCTCACTAACATCTAGTCCATCTCTCAGTACAGAGGTATCATAGCTCTAGATCAGAGACTGTCCCCTGTCCCATAGTACCCCAACCCACCAGATTTTTTGTGCCACTTCCAGAGGAGGGAGATGAGGAGTGGAAAGAGTTTTGGTTGTGGATTCAGGAAATCTGAGAACTTGCTGCCATCTGTACCGAGCTATGATATCATCAGTGTAAGGATCTTCTATTTCTGTGGAAATTCCCCTACCCCTGCAGATCATCAATTGTTCTATGACTCAGTGTCTATGAGATTGCCTCAGGCCCTGAGAGGTTAAAGGATCAAATCAGAGATACAACCAGTATATGTTTTCCTAACTCCTAGTTAGACTCTCTAGTCACAGTTCCATAATGCCTTCAGTATATTAATACAAAAAGGGTCTTCACCTAGGGTTCATGTACTTTAAATATGTGTGTGTGTGTGTGTGTGTGTGTGTGTGTGTGTGTACATAAATACATTTCAATGTAATTGATTTTCTTAATAAGCCTGTGCCTTTTATTTTATGTGTCTGAAATAATTCTCAGCAGGGGTCCATGAGTTGCACCAGACTACAAACGAGAAAAAAGGAACTTCTGCTTTAGAGAGAAGGTCATCTGGGTACTGGGCACCAGAGAGCTTGGCCGTTTTCAGAGCTCTTCTGCCTAGCAAAGAAAAGTGCCATAGTAGCCATTGCTAATGTGGGAGTTCCCAGCTGTGATCATTGCTATTGGATAGTGTTAGGTAAGTGACAAACAATACCACTCATTGCCTCAATATATATCACCTCTCACCTGGACTATTGCAATAGCCTCCTAATAACTCTATTGAACCAACAGGTGGTGCTGTTAGTGGTTTAGCTGAGCCCATTCTACAGGATCACAGCTCCAGCAAGTTCCAGCCTCATTCTAATAGATATAGAGTATCTCCCTTCTAACAAAAGTGCTGGGGGAAGGGTTAAGTTCTCTATCATTCTTTGAGAGTGGTCAATCTTCTATCTCTCAGCTCTACCTTTCTGAAGATGGTCATGTAGACTCATCACTTCTAAAGGGCATTTTAGTATGGATTTACCCAATCAGAATTGGTTGTACAGCTCCCATCTTGCCAGTGAAATCTTGCCTCTTTACTGATCTTGATATACTTTACTGAGCCCTATGCCCATGTTCCTGGCATAATGGGAGTGGCTCTCCATAGGAATGGAGAAAACATGTGGATTTGCACAGTGCTTTATATTTGTCAATAAAACAATAAAAGTAATAAAGCAGTACATTATAACAATAAAAACCATACATAGTAAAACATTTACCACTCAACCCATGGGCTCACAACTCTCCCTAGATTCAGCCAGATACCTCTTCCCCTAAAGGAGTTCATAGGCTGCTTCAAGCCCAAGAGTTCTAGAAAAGGTATTAATGGTTGGTTTATTTAGTCGTCCATGGTTACTCTTCCTTCAAGCACGTAAAAGAGTACAGACAATAAAGCCCAAATTGCAACTGATATTTGACTCATTTATCCACTAAGAGTAGATATTACGTGAAGACTCAGGAACATGGGACCTGAGACCTTTGACAACATGGGGGACAGATCTAAGATCTGAGGTCCACGGGAATTTCTAGAAGCTGATGTTTTTCTTTTTGATATCCTGTCCCTGACAGGGACCTCAAACTGTTTCTCTTCATAATTAGTTCATTTTCTTTTTTGAGCAGAGGTATATGTAAGAGCAGACCAGACGTGAAGAGATGCTCTTTTCACTTTGGTTCAAGTTTTCAGCAGGCAAAATAGATACGTTACATCTACTTTTAGTCTCTTTAACTACAATGGCTTTGTTTATAGTACATCTACTTTGCTGCTATTTCTTATAACTTCTGTTCGTCACTTCTCTCTCACTTCCTATGAGCAGCCTAAGCTTTACTACTCTGTACGGGGTCAGGGGGAGGTCACATAAAACAAGAGAGGCCTTCCACGTACGTAGAATAAGAACTTTACATGGAGGATGAGCTATACTAGAGAAAAGAGGAAGACAAAAGAAGGGAATAGGACCATTGACTGGGGTGGAGGGAATGAAAACTGATGACAGAAGGCAATAGTGCCCAACTCTAATTTTGTTTCTCCTTTCTAAGCCAACAAGTATGAGCTTTGGAGTGGAAAAAGACATATTATGGCTAATAAGGAGTGGATATGTAAGTAGATAACTAAGGAGAATAACTAAGAAACTAATACAGAGAGTAAATAAGGAGTGGATACATAAGTAGATAAGTTGGTTGGTTGTTGTCCTTCGTTGGGGAAGAGGACCAAAATGACATCACTATGCTTGAGTCAAGATCCAATGTGTTCTACTGTGGCTGATCAGGCCAATACCATAATTAAGGAGATTGTAAGAGCACTTACCTGACCTGGAGTAGTTCCATTTCCTGGCCCAAATGAACTACATCCTTATGTAATAAAAGGGCCACTCCAGCCATGGTTGGGATAACTGAGCCCCTCTCAGTGATCTTAGAAAGAGAGAGAAAATAGAAATAGAGAGAAAGGAGAGAAACAGCAAGGCTGGAGAAAAGCAAATGTTATGCTAATTTTCAAAAAGAAGGAAAGAAAATGGACTTTACAAACTATAGGCCAGTGAGCTTGACTTCCACTCCTAGTAAAATTCCAGAACATATTAAAGCAAAAGTGAGTGAACATCTAGGAAAGGAAGGAGTGATCACAAAGAGTCAATGTGGCTTCAGCAAGATTAATTACTTTTCCATTTTAGATAAAGTTTTTAAACTGGTAGGTCAAAAAACTACTATAGAATTAGATTGTTTACATTTTGGTAAAATATTTGACAAAGTCTTTCATGGTATCCTTGTAAAAAATGAAATGTGCTGGGTAATAATACAGTTAGATTAATTCAAAAATAGTTAAATGGTTGGGCCCAAGGAATAGTCATTAGTAGCTCACCATCAGATTGTTGGGAAGTCTACAGTGAAGTGCCTCGGGGATTTATGTTGTTTAACATTTTCAGTCATTTAATTAGATAAAGTCAGAGATCATAATGACTTTTCAAATTTACAGAAGACACAAATCTGCTACCATACATGATAACAAATTCACAATCTAACTAAAGATCATGGCAAACTAGAACACTGGCCTCAATCATAGGGGGAACTTAGTAGGTATAAGTACATGTGAAATCAAAATTTGCAAGCAGAAGATGGAAGGAGCATGACTAGATGGCAATTTGTCTGGAGAGATTTTGGTGTTTTAGCAGACTATGCGTTCAATCTGATTTAACAATGTTGTATGGCATCCAAGAAAGCTAATGAGATCTTAGGCTCCTTTAAAAGAGTCATAGTATCCAAGAATAAGCAGGTAATTAACAATAACAACAACAATAATCATAACTTTAACATCTGTATTGTATTTTAATGTTTGCAAATTACTTTACAAATATTATCTCATTTTATCCTCACAATATTATTATTAATAGTATTATTAATGTTAATCAATTAGTATTAATACTATTATTATCTTCATTTTACAGAGGAGGAAACTGAGGCAGGCAGAAATTAAGAGATATGTCTAGAGTTACACAGCCAGCAAATACCTGAGGTAGAATTTGAGCTCACATCTTCCTGACTCTAGGTTCAGAGATCTATTCACTGCATGACATAGCTGTATAATAAGAATATGAATTTTGATGTATCCTGTCCTGCTTAGATTACATCTTGAGCATCATGTTCAGAGATTAGTTTGGGGCATTTCGTTTTAGAAAGGACATCAATAAGGCAAGTGTCTAGGCACACAGGGAAGAGAATGAGTGCTGGACCTGGAGTCAGGAAGGTCTGGGTTCAAATCCTGCTTTAAACACATAGAGCTGTGTGACATTAGGCAAACCATATAACCCTCCCCAAGATGTTGCTAATAAGGACATCTAACTTCCAGGATTTATTTGAGAATAAAACAAGATAACATAAGGTACTTTGGAAACCTTAAAGTATCATGTATGTGCTCGATAGTTTTATTATAAGATGGAGAGTATCCAGAGAAGATCAACCAGAGATAATGAAAAACTTTGAGTTCATGCTAAGTGAGAATTGATAGAAATCTGAAGATGGAAGAGAAAAGGCAGGGAAAACATGATAGCTGCCTTCAATTAGTTAAAGGTCTATCATGTGGGAAAGGGCTCAGATTTATTCTACCAAGAGAGTGGTACTAGGAACAATAGGTAGAATTCAGAGAGAAGTAGACTGAAACCTGATATGAGGAAAAGCTGCCTAATGAATAGAGGTGGCCAAGTTCAATAGAATTGGGCTGTAGTAGATTCTCCTTCACTGCAGGTTTTCAAGAAAAGGCTGAGTGACCATGCATCTGATGTATTGTAGAGGAAATTCTTTCAAGTATGGAGAGGACTTGTGTTCTGAGGACCCTTCTAGCTAGGTGACACAGTAGATTGAGCACTGAACCTGGTGTTGAGAAGACTTGAATTCAGATCTCATCTCAGGTAGTTACTAAGTGTGACTTTGGTCAAGGTAGTTAAAGCCTTCCAGCCTCTCAGTTTTCTCCCTTACAAAACTGTAATGATAATAGTATCTGCTTTCCAAATCCGGTGAGCTAACTGGTAAAGTATTTTGCAAATTTTAAAGAGCTATATAAATGCTTGCTATTATGATTATTCTCAATCCAAGATTCTAGCATTCTCTTATTCTGTGGTCGCTAATGTTTCCTAAGTTCCTAACACTAATTTCTTTTATTTGAGTATATGCAGATTAGAATCCAAAAGGTAAAGGCAACATAATGCTAAAATCATGCTCCAGTCATACATGATGCTCACACACCAGTTATTTTCTAGTATTCCAGGTCAGAGAAGCCAAAGGCCCTAAGTATCCTTTAATATTTTTGAGTGAGTATGGCTCATGCTGTATAACCAAAACTCCATACAATATATAATATAGAATGTTATATTCTAAGGAAGCATTCATGTTGTTTCTTTATTAGTGATGATTCATATTTATATGATCTTTTAGAGTTTGCCAAGTATTTTCTTCACAACAACCCTAAAAGATAGTTAGTCTTAATATTTTCATCTTTACTTAACAAATAAGGAAAATGAGGCCAATTGTCTACTCATGATGCTTTAGAGAAGTAAAAATGAAAGTAACCCTAGGGGAAAAGTGTTATTTGTTTTGAGAATTGGTGACTAACATATTGCTGGACAAAATCTGATATGCACCCTATAATGGAAGAGAGCGAATTTTACAAAGTTTAGAGGAAAAAAATTAGGTAAGTTCCCTCTAAAAGTGTCATCAGGTCAAGTTCAGTGAAAAACTCTAAAAATTATTTCTGACAATTAAATAGCAAGTGATCCCAATGAGGAAGAAAAAGAGCAGATACTCAAAGGGACCAATATGTTGGCACAGGAAAACTTTCCAATGAGTTAAAATTTTACAAAGTCTTGTTCAAAATAATCAAGCGAAAGACTTATATAAAAGTGGTGAAATTCTGTAAAAATCATGGCAGGAAGGCTAAAACCCAGTATGAAATGAAGTTTTTGAAAAACACTTCTCAATGGAGTTTTCGAAAAACACTTCTTTACAAAAAAGCAGTCCTTTATAGTAACATGGAGGGTATGGAAAACAAGAAAGAGATAGGCCCTTCTTGGAGTGGATGAAACAATGGTAATGGATGACAGAGAGAAAGAGGAGCTTCTCAACCTCTTTTGTCTGAGTTTTTTCTATCAAGGATAAGGCTTCTTAGAGGAGACAGGATAACAACAAAAAGTTAGGAAGGCATTGAAACCTAAGATAACTGAAGAGAGAGTAAGAGATCTCATTGCCCTCAATCAGTTCAAGTCTCCTGACCCAGATGAATTACATCTCAGAGTACTGAAAGAACTGGAAGATTTAATCTCTGAATCACTGTCTCAGATCTCTGAGGAACTGTGAACAGGAAGAAGGGTGCTGCAGCCCTGGAGATGGATACCTTTTGCTAGTTGCAAAGCTAGTTTGCAAGTTGTCTCCCGAATTAGATTGTGTGATCCTTGAGAACAGGGACTGTCTTTGAGCTTTCTTTGTATCCCCAGTGCTTAACCCAGTGCTTCACATATAGTAGGTAATAAAATGTTTATTGACTATTATCTAATGTCAGAAGACCTGGGTTCAAATCTTAAGTGTGTGATCTGTAGCAAACTTCTCTGAACAGTTTCCCTACCCGTAAAATGAGGTGTCTGAACTAAATGGATTCTGAGGTCCCCTCCATCTTTAAATTTATAATCTGATAATCCTATAAATGGATAATTTGGCAGATATCCACATTGTTCCCCTATGTTTGTACATACATTTGCAAATATTGTGAAGTTGAGAGGGCCACAGAACTGGAATAAAAAAATATCTTAGTAGGTTATAACTGTGAACAGAATCTAATAAAATGAAATTTAATGAGGACAAAGATAAAGTCTTACACGTATAAAAATGAAAAAAAGTCAAAGGTATAAACACAAATTTGAAAACTGATGACAACAGTTCATATGAACTAAAGATCTGTTATTTTGATTTGTTTGAGAGTATCATAGAGGGGATTCAGGCTTCATGTAGGAATTGAACTAGATGACTTCTGAAATAATGGCAGCCTTAAAGATTCTATGATGAATAAATGGGAAGAATGAGAGGAATAAAGGAATTGAGAGTAGTGTGAAATATGTGTGTAGTTAGGCTTTTTTCCCCCTCCCACTCCAAATTTTGGTAAATGAGATCCTAAATGACAGCAGGACATATCATTCTATGACTCTAGCTTATAAAAAGAGCTCAAAATACATACATTTTGTTCCCTTTTCTTATTTTCATTTCTTTAAAACTAAGTTGACAGTGAATAATATGGAGAAAAACAAATGTTTTACATATAAATGTGATAGGTCAGGAGTTCTGAAGAAATGCTGCATGAGAAAATATTTTGATAATGTTTTTAGACGATACTGTCATTTTACTATTAAAGCCATTTGAATTGTACTACCTTTTTGCTATTCTCACTCACGATGTTCCATCTCTTTTCTCTCATCTCTGTGCCTTTATGGGGAACATGTCTGTTCCCCATACTAGGAATCCTCTCCCTCCTTCCTCTGCCTGTTAGAATCTGTTCTTTCTTGAAATACTATCTTCTACATGAGACTTTTCCTAATTCCCTGACTCTCTCTCTGTCTCTGTCTGTCTCTCTCTCTTTGTCTCTCTGTCTCTGTCTCTCTGTCTCTGTCTCTCTGTCTCTCTGTCTCTCTCTCTGTGTGTGTGTGTGTGTGTGTGTGTGTGTGTGTGTGTGTGTGCCATTCTTTTAATAAATGCTTTTGGTTTGCTTGATTAAAAGAAAAAGACACGAGTTAAAACAATACCTTCTATCATCAGTTAATGCAGCCAGATCTTTCTTTACTTTTAATCTTTCTGAAAATAAGTACACATTCTTAATCCCTGACTGGTTCCTGACAATTAGAGCTGTCCAAAAATAGAATGTTCCACCTCATGAAGTAGTGAGTGTCCCATTATTAGAGGTATAAAAACAGATACTGGACAGTTAATCAATAAGGAATGCTTTAGACTGGATCATGGTTTTGGTATTGGTTGAACTAGAAGACATGGAGTCCCAGCTTTGGGTTTCTGTGATTCAAGTGTTTCCCTTGTTACTAATACTGATGTAAAAAAGAGGGCAAGCACCTTTATTTGACTTCTTCCCTCCTTGATACTCAACCTGCTGCACCATTGCTTCTAGATGGACTTTACAGCCACCAGTCTTTTGGGTAGTGCAATTTTTAATAGATATCAACATGATGTGAACAAGATGGAGGACTACAGATTTTCTCGGATCCTCACAACCTCTCAGACCTCTCCAAAATAAAAATTATGCCCAAGAGATTATACAATTAATAGATATTAATATATTTCTGAAATGTGGTTTGTGACCCATCAACTAATTTTTAAAACTTCATAATGCTGTGGTTTCCCCAGCTTTCAGATTTTAGTACTAGGCTATAATGCCTCTTCCTGAAATAATTTGTTGACTATCACATCTGTTGGAGTTAGAGGGATTTGAAATATTCTGGAGACATTACCATTACTACTAATTATTCATTAATGGTTTTTTTTTCATTTTTTTATCTAGATCTCTGATTCCATTAGTACAGGGAGTTCCCAGCTAGAAAACCTGCCTCAACTAATGCAGATTGGCACCTATTCACAACTTAGTGTCATAGAGCATTGCCTGAGATGTTGAAAGGTTAGGTAACACAACTAGCATGTGTTAGAGGTTAGACTTAAAACCAAGTCTTCTTAACTTCAAGATTAGCTTTCTTTTCACTACACCGTGCTACCTCTTGATATTTTGTAACATATTTGGAAATAACTATGTTAATATATCCTCATGATGCCCATGACGTAAACCAGTAAAATTTCTTCTCCTTGAATGGACAAATGTGCATTAAACCAAGAATCCATGCAAGAGATCACCTTGTTTGTCACATGACACAACTAAAACTACCAACATAAACTGTATCTATTAAATCAAAGCTTTAGGCATTTTGGAGGCTTATCATTGTATCAGAATGCATTTCATAAATGAAGTTGTGAGTGGAAAATTCTAGAACTAATAAGCAATAAAGAAAGAACCATTTTTTTAAAAAAAGCTATCAGTTATCTAGGTTCAGGAGCAAATGCCCTAAAGCCTTCAGAACACCACCAAATACTGAATTCCAAGAAATAACAATTATTCCATATTGAAGGAGTTGGATTAATTTAATCATACTCAGATTATAACAATGTATCAATGTTTATAGGTGCAACTAGGTGGTTCAGTGGGTAGAGTGCCAGATGTGGAACCAGGAAAACTCATCTTCATGAATTCAAATGTGGTCTCAGACATTTATTACCCGTGTGACCCTGGGCAAGTCATTTAACCCTATTTCCTTCAGTTTCCTCATCTGTAAAATGAGCTGAAGAAGGAAATGACAAACCACTCTAGTATCTTTGCAAAGAAAACCCCAGATGGAGGCATAAAGAGTCAGACATGACTGAAGTGACTGAACAACATCAATGTTTCGAGGAAGAGAGTATTGGCATGGTGGAAACATGGTCCTATTTCCACAAACTTATAGAACTAAAATTGAATCAAGGTGAGGCATAAGCAACAGAAGGAAACATGTAATTTTTTCAGGTCTTAAAAATTGGGCAGAAGAATTTAGATTTCATTAGTAGGCAATGGGGTTTCATTATGGACCTTTAAGCCATGAAAGGACACAATGAAAATAGTATTTAGAAAGATTAATCTGTTAGAAGTATACAGGATAGATGAGTAGAAAAAGATTAAAGGAGGGAAATCAGGCATAAATTCATTGGGACCTAAACTAAAGCAGCCATTGTGGGAATGGAAAGGAATAAAAAATGGAAATTGTTCTGGAGAAATGCTCCAAAGGGTGGAGTGCAAGAAATATACAATCAGAAAACAAGATGAACTAGTTACATAGCAATTCGGTCATTTTTCTGTTGTGTCTGACATTGTGTTCTGCCATTTCCTTCTTCAGCTTATCTTAAAAATGAGGAAATTGAAGCAATTTGCCTGTGGTCACATAGCTAGTGTCTAGGTCAGATTTGAAACCATGAAGATGAGTCTTCCTGACTTTAAGCCCTGTGTTCTATCTAGTGCACCAACATAGGAATAGCAGGACATAATTAGATGGCAAGCCCTATGATTCTTTGGTAACACTACAATATCTAGACATCCAGAGGAATGCCTACAGGGTGAGGAGTGGACATATTTTGGCAGATTCAAGAGAAGATATAGATAAAATTCACATAGGATGGGCAGGTAGAGATGGATTTATACTGTTATAGACAGTATCTACACTGAAGAAATCACAGCTCCATCATAATATAGAAATAAATATGGTACAATAGAAACAATACTGGGTTTGTGGTCAAGGACCCAGATTCAAATCCTGTCTCTGTTGCTTTCTATCTGTGGGACCAGGCCAAGTCATTTTATCTCCTCAGGTCTCAGTTCCTTCATCTGTGAAATGAGGGAGTTAAACTGGGTAGCCTCTCAGTTCCCTTCTATTTCTAGATCTATTATCTTTTGAATATTTGGTGCTCATCACACCTAGTGCTGCTTGAATTTTTTTTCTTGAATAAAAAATTCACAATATATAGAAACATGTCTTTAGTGTATTCTACAAGGCATTGTCCTCTCTTGTTTCTTACTATTAAACCATGTTATGAGACATATTTTCACCACTTTCCCTAATCATCCCCTTCTAATTGTGTTGTAGTCACTGAATCTTAAAATATATGTTGACCTAATTTGGAGGATCTTATTGTGTTCTTCGTCAACTTTTTTCTCCTTCCTCATCCTCTGCAACAGACATTGCTGAATAAGCAATAAGTATCTTCATTCATCATATTCATTTTGAAAATGCCTGCCATGAGTACTGCAGTAAGACATCCAATTGGCTCATAAAATGTTTCCTGTTGGCTTTGGATGAATGATGAAAACCAACTCCTTTATTTGACTCCATGAAAATCTGTGAGTCATCCTCCTACTTAATTTCCTTTTGTCTTCTGACTTCATTTATAGAGAGAATGTCAAGACTGATATGAATCAGCTTCTTCAGTAGCATGTTCATGTACTGGTCACTGGGCAAGGAGCTCACGTTTGAAGTACCAACATTATAAATTAATGTTTATAGATGGAACAATGGTAACAGTGATAATTCATATTTTTAAAGAACTTTAAGATTTGCAGAACTATCTATGTACATGATATCATTTGATTCTCACAACATCCCTGTAGGGTAGGTGCTCTTATCATTCCCATGAGAAAACTCAGGCTCAAGTAGATAAAATGACTTGCCTAGGGCCACATCTTTAGTAACTGTCTGAGGCTGGATTTAACCTAGGTATTCCTGATTCCAAGTTTAGAATTGAGTCCTACTCACTATACTGCCTCTTCTATTTCAAAACTATGTGATTCTTACTGGTTCTTGCCCCTCCCCCCCCCCACTTATGCCACTCTGGCCTCCTACACCCAGTTCCCCTGAACCAGTCATCATACGACAAACTCAAGGCCATTCATGGTGATTCCCACCTTCCTTGATTGGAGTCTTCCCTTCTAGACATTGCTTCATTGGACTTGGAGTCTTTATTAATGTACATGGCTGTATTGAACTTGCAGTCTCTGAAAGATGCGGCTTAACTGTATTCTCCATCATCAACCCTGTCTTCTGGATCAGTTGAAATCCTTAGCTGTCTCTTCCTCAGGAAGAACAGAGGCCACCATTATACTTCAGTTTAAATAATATCTAAAGGTTTTCTCCTTTTTTTTTAAAGAAAAGTCAGGAAACCTTTGGTCTAGGAAGACCACCAAAAAAAGCCGTTCAAATCTTATTCCTTTAAGGTTTTGAGTAATAAGACTTATCATTTCCCTAGCAAAAGATTCTTAACCTCAGGTGTCAAGCTATTTAGAACAAGGTCATTCTAGCTAGGTATTGCCCTTAATCTTTTCTTTGGATGCTTCTTCGTGCTGAAAGGGTTAATTACCTTGGTTGGATATTTCACTCTGTTCAGGATAGGCAATATATACTTCCCAAATGTCAAAGTGCTGGACTAGAGTCAGGAAGACCTGTCTCAGAAACTTACTAGAGCTTGTTGACATCCACTCCTCATCTATAAAATAAGGGAGTTGGATTAGATAGTCTTGAAGGTGCCTTTCAGCTCTAAATCTATGATCCTTTTAAACTTGAGCTATAGGGGCAGCTAGGTGATGCAGTGAGTAGAGCACTGGCCGTGGAGTCAGGAGGACCTGAGTTCAAATCCGGCCTCAGACACTTGACACATGTACTAGCTGTGTGACCTTGGGCAAGGCACTTAATCCCAATTGCCCTGCCAGAAAACCAAAAGAAAAAAAAAAACTTGAGCTATAACCTACACCATTCAGATTGGCTAATATGACCAAAAAAAATGAAAATGACAAATGTTGGAGGGAATATGGGAAAATTGAGACATTAATGCATTGTCAGTGGAGTTGTGAACTGATTCAGCCATTATGGAGAGTAATTTGAAACTATACCCAAAGGCATAGGTATGCCCATGAAATGGCCCAGAAATACCACTACTAGGTCTGTATATTGAAGATATTAAAAAAAGAAAAATGACCTATATGTATACAAATGTTTATATCAACTCTTTTTCTGGTAGCAAAGAATTGGAAATTGAGGGGATGCCTGAACAAGTTGTAGTATATGATTATCATGGAAAACTATTGTATTATAAGAAATGATGAGCAGGATGCTCTTAGAAAAACCTGGAAAGACTTTTATGAACTGATGCAAAGTGAAATGAGCAGAACCATGAGACCATTGTACAATAACAGCGATATTGCATTATCATCAATTGTAAATGATTTAGCTATTCTTAGCAATATAATGATCCAAGACAATTCTGAATGACTTATGACAAAAAATGCTATCCATTTCCAGAGAAAGAGCTGGTGGAGTCTGAATGCAGATTGATGCATACATTTTAAAAGTTTCTTTCTTTTTTTTCAGCGTGTGTTTTCTTTCACAATGTGACTAATACGGCAATATGTTTTGCATGACTGCACATGTATAAACTGTATCGAATCACTTGCCTCCTCAATGAGGAGGAAGGGGAGGGAGGGAGGGATAAAATTTGGAACTAAATTTTTTTTAAATGAATGCTGAAAATTGTTTTTAAATGCAATTGGGGGAAAACAAAATATTAAATAAAAGTATTTTTTTAAAAAAGTTTGGCTCTAAACTTAGTAATATTATTTGCCCAATAATTACCAAATGACTTTATTGTTAATTGTGCTACAGTTTTTACACCCTGTTTCTTCCATTCTCCTGTGTAGTTTAATAAGAAGGGAGAATTTCTAGATGTCATTCATTTTCATTGTTACTTGCCTCACCATGTTCCTTGTCTTTTTGCATGTAGGCAAAGTCATCCCCAAACTCAGAGGGGCTTTGTGGTTATTCCTTTATATGTGAAAGTGAGGAATTTTATACTTAAGAAGTTAATACTTTTGCACACATGTACAATTTTATATTTATTCCTATTGAACTTCACCTTATTAGATTCATTCCAATGTTCAGGTGTGTCCATTTTTAGTCCTGACACTATTGTCAATTATATTAGATATCACTCCCTAATGAAGTTTTACATATATTTTATCACTGCCTTTATGCAAATCATTAATAAAATGCGTTTAAAAGCACAGGACTGTGTGGGTCTGAGACCCCTACTCACGTTAAAAATAGACAGAGACCGTTCTTCAGAGAAGGCAAAAAGGAGTTTTAACTGCTTTCTCATGAGAAGGACATCACCCAAGTGGTAGAGGTTGGAGGCACTTTAATTATGTTTTACATTTATTTGGTCTGGGCATGTCCCCTGAACGGAGTACAGGAGAGTACAAAGGACTCAGATGGACACCAGTCCTTTTATTGACTCCCCCTTCAAATCTCCCACCAAGCTCTTCAATGGCTAGATACAACTCCCTGACTGCCTACTCATGCCATCCTCAAATGGCTCGTTTAAGCATGTGTACAAGCCTCTAACCTTTCACCCCAGAGCTTTGATTAGAACTAGTTTTCACCAGTCACCTGACTTACATTCTGCTAAAGCTGGAGGGGGGGCGGGGAAAGAAGAGGAATGCTTTCAACTCTGTGGAAACAAAACTGCTCCCCCCATTTCTCACAGGGCCAAATATACATCTGTGGTATATATTACTGGAGTTCTCCTTGCATAGTGACATGAACAATCAATAACTCTTTGGATATTACCTAATTGTATTATTATTTAGCCTGTATCTCTTTTTCCCTTCATAAGAATAGCTTCAGTGACCTTTTCAAATACTTTGCTAGAATCTAGTTAAATTATTTCTATAACATTCCTCAAACAACTAGTTTTATAACTCTAAAAATTAAAGTTATAGGGGCAGCTAGGTGGCGCAGTGAGTAGAGAACCAGCCCTGGAGTCAGGAGGACCTGAGTTCAAATCCGGCCTCAGACACTTGACACATGTACTAGCTGTGTGACCTTGGGCAAGTCACTTAACCCCAACTGCCCTGCCCCCCCCAAAAAAATTAAGGTTATTTTGGCAAAATCTACTGTAAAACTTGTGTGGGCTCTCAGGGATCACTGATTCCTTTTCTAAATGTTCACTAAGCATCTCTTTAACAATATAAGTGTCCTGATGCGGAAAACCAGGATGATGGCAGTCCTTGAGTTCACACCATATGAAGAATGGTTGATGGAGAACACCAAGATAAGATTTTGATAGCCATCTTGAAATTTTTTCAGTAATGCCAAATAGAAATGGTTTATACTCATTGTGGAATTTTGCGAGCAATTAAACTCAAGTATATTGACCTATAGCCTTCAGATTCCATTTTCTTTTCTTTCTTTAACACCAGGATATTTTCTTCTTCTCCAATTCTGCAGCACTTGTCACCATCTCTATAATCTTTAGTAAGGTCACTGATAGTTGCTTATGCATAATTTTCCAATGTTATGCAGAAACAACCATTTGGAGAACCTCACCATTAATAAAGATTCATCACTCTTCTATTTTAACTTTATGCTAGGTATATTCCTGAATATAGAATATATAGAATCAGAATTGTAAGTGATCCCAAAAACAAAAGGAGAGATGTACAATGAGTTTAAGTAGGCTAAAAGATGTTTCTAGTGACTGCTAGCATACTAAAGGCAGTGTAAAAATATAATCGAGGGCATGTCTGATCCAAAGAAGAAAAGGGCCGGTCAATGGTAAGGGCTGTGTTGGCAACCAAAAATGGGCTCCTTAGCACTTAGTCAACAAGTGCCCTTGCCTAGTTTGGCTTTTTCCCCTGAACTGAATGCTGTTTGTATGTTGGACTGGAGTAAGCTTGTCGGCCCCTTCACCTTGCTTCCCTTGCTTAAGCTGATGGAAAGAACCTGTGCTTTCCCGGTCAACCCCTTCACCTTGCTTAAGCTGATGGAAAGAACCTGTGCTTTCCTGGTCAACCCCTTCACTTTGCTTAAGCAGATTGAAAGAACCTGTGCTTTCCCTGGCGTACCTTACACCCCCCCGCAGAAGCTGGATGGTTAAAAGCAGCTCCCGTTGGAGCCAGAGGCTGCTACAGCCACAGCCACAGCCACAGCCACAGCTGAAGCAGGAGCTGCCAGTGGCAGAGCTGACCTACGGGAGGAAGCTGAACAAGGACTTCAGGCCAGTGGGTAATCTTTTTACCATAGAGGGGGAAGCATGATTTTGCTTTACGCAATCATGCTTCTCTGTAGCCTCCTGGTTACTCTTTCAAGGCGTACTTATTGGGCCTGGAAGCTTTTGATCAATATATCAAAATGGGGTTGCTGGTTCATGAGTTGGTTACTGGGGAGCCTAAATATATGTTTTGATTCTTCTGCCTTCTACTTTGAGAGTTTCTTATATCCGGCGGTTCCAAACCTTTCAGACATATATATGATCCTCTTTGAGATTATAAACTCTGCCCTCCTAATACAAGGGCAAAGAATAACAGGTAGGAAGGTCAAATGTTTTTAGCAACTTCCATGAAAAAGACCTACTGGAAGGTATCCAACATTTTGGATAGCACCTCAATGGAGGTTTGAAAAAAGAGATAAACAAGAATCACGCAGGATAAAAAATCAGGGTTGAAGTGCAATTTTTACTAGTGGGAAAGGTTTTGCAAAAGAAAGAAAGAACCTTAAACCCAGCTCACTCTGAAGTTCATAGATAGGACCACAATAGATCCCTGCCCAAGCTCCACTTAACAGCTATATTTTGGGCCCTCCTGGCTTAGAGCGAATGTTGATGGAAACCGTTTCTCTTTGGAACAGCAACCCTGAGAGTCTTCCCCTCCCAGCTTGATTTTTTAAAATCTTTTTTTTTTTCTAATTAAAGTGGCCATCCCTTGACTCACTTCTTAAAGAGGCCTATTCACTGAATGGGCTTTACCTCACTCTAAGTGAGTACATGAAAAGGCCTTAGCCTAAAAGGTCCAGGTCTCCCATTGTATCCTGCACCATCTCCAGTCATCCTGATGAATATTTTGTCTCTGGATCCAGATGGCTCTGGAGGAGAAAGTGAGGCTAGTGACCTTGCATAGCACTCCCTCACTCAAATCAAAGTCAACTGCAAGTCATGTCATCATTTCCCTGATGTCATGGTCCTCTTCGAAAACAAAGGACAAACACACAACAACAACAACTAACTAGTGGGAAAAGAGTGTTATGAAATATTGCATGTAGCATCTGTAATCATAAGATCCAGGTTCAAATCAGATCTACTTCTCTCCCCAATGTTTTATAGTACTAGAAAAATACTAAGCTATTAAAAAATAAAAATGAGGAAACTGAGGTCCAAAGAGGTAATGTATCACATTGGGCAAGTCACATTACTTCCCTGGGCCTCTGTTTCCTTACACTTATTTATTTTATTTTTAATTTAAGGAATAAAACAAGCATTTACACAGAGTATAATAAAAAAGATAATTGTGCAGGAAACTATAAATGTATTATATACAACTTACTATTCCTTTTAAATATATAATAAAGTTATCATGTAAATTTATTTTTTCCTTCTTCCCCTACCCCCGACCTAGAGATGGCTACCATTACACACACACACACACACACACACACACACATACACACACACACACACATAAAATTCTTTTTTTTTTCTTTTGTTTTTTCACACATAAAATTCTACACATTCTTCTATTTACCAGTTTTATCCTCTGGATGTAGGTAGTGTCTTTCTTCATATGTCTCTTATTTTTAATCTGTATGTTTGTAATAGTCAAAATGACTTAGTCATTCAAAGTCATTCTTAAAATAATATTGCTGCTACTGTATACAATGTTTCTCTTGGTTCTACACGTTTCACTCTTCACACCATTTCATGCAAGTCTTTCCATGCCTTTCTAAGATCATCGAACTCATCATTTCTTATAGCACAGTAATATTCCATCACAACCATACACCACAACTTGTACAGCCATCCCCCAATTGATGGAAATCTCTGCAACTTCCAGTTCTTTGGCATCACAAAGAGCTTCTATAAACATCCCATTCACATCCAAAGTTATAATTACTATTTGTGAATTTCCCTCCATCTTATTGTTACTCACTATTTTCTCTCTCAGCCTCTCTTCTTACCCAAACCGGGTTATCTTATCTTCTCCCCCACCCTCCCACTCCCCATCCCACCCACCCCTCCAAGAATCCTCTCCACCTTCTCCCTCTACCCTTCCAATCCCAATCCATACACCCTCTTCAAAAGTCCCTCCTCCACATTCTTCCCCATTCTCCCAAATTCCAATCTACAGACCCCTCTAAAAGTCCCTCCCCACTACCCCTGAAGTATCAAAAGTCAACATAGTAACTGGGTGGATATTTCCAACAATTCTATAATGATGCGGTTTGCACTATATCTTCAGACCTACTGACCTATAGTTTGAATCTTGATTTGATGGACGGCTCTGGCTAGCTAGTTATCACTATCTCTAGCACCTATAGCCTAATAAGTCTCTGTAGGTGGTCATTATTCCATTAAGACCTCCACAACTGGAGAATTTGGCTGGATTTCTTTTTTTATTATTATTTATTTAACATATTTAGTTTTCAGCATTGGTTTTCACAACAGTTTTAATTACAAATTTTCTCCCCATTTCTACCCTCCCCCCCACTCCAAGGTGGCATATATTCTAGTTGCCCTGTTCCCCAGTTGGCCCTCCCTTCTGTCACCCCACTCCCCTCCCATTCCCTTTTCCCTTCCTTTCTTGTAGGGCAAGATAAATTTCTATGCCCCATTGCCTGTGTATCTTATTTTCTAGTTGCATGCAAAAACTTTTTTTTGTTGTTTTTGAACATCTGTTTTTAAAACTTTGAGTTCCAAATTCTCCCCCCTCCTCCCTTCTCACCCATCCTCCCAAGGAAGTGAAGCAATTCAACATAGGCCACATGTGTATCATTATGTATAACCCTTCCACAGTACTCATGTTGTGAAAGACTCACTATATTTTGCTCCTTCCCAACCCATGCCCCTTTATTGAACTTTCTCCCTTGACCCTGTCCCCTTTCAAAAGTGTTTGTTTTTGATTACCTCCACCCCCATCTGCCCTCCCCTCCATCATCCCCCCCTTTTTTTTATCTTCTTCCCTCTTCTTTCCTGTGGGGTAAGATACCCAATTGAGTATGTATGGTATTCCCTCCTCAGGCCAAATCTGATGAGAGCAAGATTCACTCATTCCCCCCGCACCTGCCCTCTCCCCTCCTCCCCCAGAACTGCTTCCTCTTGCCACCTTTATGCAAGACAATCCACCCCATTCTATCTCTCCCTGTCTCCCTCTCTCAATATATTCCTCTCTCATCCCTTAATTTGATTTTATTTCTTTTAGGTATCTTCCCTTCATCTTCAACTCACCCTGTGTCCGCTCTCTCTCTCTCTCTCTCCATATATATATATATATATATATATATATATATATATATATATATATATATACACATACACATACATATATACATACATACACATTCACTTATATATATATATACATAAACATATATGTGTGTGTGTGTGTGTGTGTGTGTATATATATATATATGTATATATATATATATATATCCACTATTCCCTTCAGCTACCCTAATACTGAGGTCTCATGAATCATACACATCATCTTTCCATGTAGGAATGTAAACAAAACAGTTCAACTTTAGTAAGTCCCTTGCAATTTCTTTTTCTTGTTCTTTTTCTTGATTACCTTTTCATGCTTCTCTTGATTCTTGTGTTTGAAAGTCAAATTTTCTATTCAGTTCTGGTCTTTTCACTGAGAAAGCTTGAAAGTCCTTTATTTTATTAAAAATCCATATTTTGCCTTAGAGCATGATACTCAGTTTTGCTGGGTAGGTGATTCTAGGTTTTAATCCTAGCTCCATTGACCTCCGGAATATCGTATTCCAAGCCCTTCGATCTCTTAATGTAGAAGCTGCCCGATCTTGGATTATTCTGATTGTGTTTGCACAATACTCAAATTGTTTCTTTCTGGCTGCTTGTAATATTTTCTCCTTGATCTGGGAGCTCTGGAATTTGGCGACAATATTCCTAGGAGATTTCTTTTTGGGATCTATTTGAGGAGGTGATCGGTGGATTCTTTCAATTTCTATTTTGCCCTGTAGCTCTAGATATCAGGGAAGTTCTCCTTGATTATTTCTTGAAAGATTATATATAGGCTCTTTTTTTGATCATGGCTTTCAGGTAGTCCAATACTTTTTAAATTATCTCTCCTGGATCTATTTTCCAGGTCAATGGTTTTTCCAATGAGATATTTCACATTGTCTTCCATTTTTTCATTCCTTTGGTTCTGTTTTATATCTTGATTTCTCATCAAGTCACTAGCTTTCACTTGCTCCAATCTAATTTTTAAGGTAGTATTTTCTTCAGTGGTCTGTTGGACCTCCTTCTCCATTTGGCTAATTCTGCCTTTCAGGACATTCTTCTCCTCATTGGCTTTTTGGAGCTCTTTTGCCATTTGAGTTAGTCTATTTTTTAAGGTGTTGTTTTCTTCAGTGTATTTTTCAGTATTTTTTTGGGTCTCCTTTAGCAAGTCATTGACTTGTTTTTCATAGTTTTCTCACATCCTTCTCATTTCTCTTCCCAATTTTTCCTCCACTTCTCTAACTTGCTTTTCCAAATCCTTTTTGAGCTCCTCTATGGCCTGGGACCAGTTCATGTTTTTCTTGGAGGCTTCTGTTGTAGGCTATTTGACTTTGTTAACTTCTTCTGGCTTTATGTTTTGGTCTTCTTTGTCACCAAAGAAAGAATCCAAAGTCTGAGACTGAATCTGGGTGTGTTTTCGCTGCCTGGCCATATTCCCAACCAACTGACTTGACCCTTGAGTTTTTCAGTGGGGTATGACTGCTTGTAGACTAGAGAGTTCTATGTTCCATGTTTGGGGGGGATGTGCCAGCTCTGCCACACCAGCACTACTCCTTCCCCAAGAACCCCCAACCCGGACTGGGCTTAAATCTTCAGCAGGCTGTGCACTCCTGCTCTGATCCACTACTTAATTCCTCCCACCTGGTGGGCCTGGGGCCGGAAGCAACTGCAGCTGTAGCTGCCCCACCTCTGCTGCCCCCAGGGCAAAAAGCTGAACTGTGAACTCCTTCCACTCCAGCAGCTTTTCCTACTAACCTTCTCTGTTGTCTTTGGTGTTTGTGGGTTGAGAAGTCTGGTAACTGCTGCAGGTCACTGATTCGGGGCGCTAGGGCCCACTCTGCCAGGCTCCTGGTCTCGTTGGTCCATGCGGTTCATGCTGGGCTCTGCTCCGCTCCCCGCTCCCAGCCCCGTGTGGGATAGACCTCACCCAGAGACCATCCAGGCTATCCTGGGCTGGAGCCCTGTTTCCCTCTGCTGTTTTGTGGGTTCTGCAGTTCTAGAATTGGTTCAGAGCCATTTTTTATAGGTTTTTGGAGGGACTCGGTGGGGGAGCTCACGCTAGTCCCTACTTTCCTGCCGCCATCTTGGCTCCACCCCTCTGGCTGGATTTCTTAAAAAAAAATTTCTTTTCTTGAAACTGGGACATCTAAAAAAATATGAGACATATAATCACCACAGTTATTGGAAATTAGAGGTTAAGAAAAGCAATTTCAGGTCATCTTTTAGGTAACTCAAGAAAAGCAATTTGGAGTCATCTTTTAAGTGACTCAAAACCATGATATATGCGAATTGAAGAAACTAGGGATATTTAGTTAAAAAAATAGTTGATTTGGAAGAGGGAATAGTATGTAAGTAAAATAATATTAATGATAGCAAGTATTTATTTGGTGCTTTTAAGATTTTCAAAGCACTTTACAAATATCTCATTTAATCCTCAGAACTCTGTGAAGTGAGTGCTACTACTATCCCGCTTTTATAGATAAGAAAACTGAGGCAGACTGAGGTTAAGCGACTCTCCTATGGTTGCATCTGAGGCTGCATTTGAACTTATGTTTTCCTAATCCTACCACTCTATATACTATGCCATCTAGCTGCTTCAGATGTCTGAAGTATAGTTATATGGAAAAGGGATTACTTTTCTTGGCCTTTTAAAGGGACCAGAAAGGGAGGCAGATTTTAGTTCAATATAAAAAAAAAAAAACACTTCCTAACAACTAAAGTTGTCAAAAAAAAATGTAGTAGATAGTGATTTTCTTGTTGCTGTAGGTGTACAAATGAAGTCTTTATGTCTGCTTATTAGGACATATGGTTTTGATCAAGCTGGCATTTATAGAGAAGATTTTTGGCCTAGGTATGGGTTGGGCTAGATGATGTTTTAAGATGCCTTCTAACTTTGAGATTCCATGATTCTGTGGGATGATTTCCCTTTTACAGTTTGTGGTTTTGGCCAATTATATTCACTATAACGTAAGATAATATGCTTTAGAACTGGAAGAGATGTGGAAGATCCAGTTTCTAATCTAAGTAATACTTATTTGTGAAGCAGGTTTTGACCATCAGATAAAACATAATCACGGGGAAAATCGGTCATTCTTTATTTTAGATTTAATCTTTCACTATGAAGGCCACTCGAACATCTTGTTTTCATTTTATTTTCTGCCTTATTTCCCAGTTGGAAACAGAAAAGCAGAAGCAACTAGAACAAGATAGAGCTAGTTACCTAACAGGATGTAGCTGGTTTAAACAGGTCTTAACCACACCCTTGTAATACTTCAATGAACCACACCCATGACAAAGAAAGTATTAAAAAAAATTATAGGGATAAACTAGCTCTGCAATTAAGGACAGTCTGAGGCAAGATTACACAACCGAAGCTGAGCTCTGATGGTACTACCCTTGGGTTAATTCTGAAAAATATTCTAAATGTAATTCAGATTTATTGGATAAATGATCAAGATTAGGTAAACTGAAATTGCCAAAAAAATGAGGGTAACCTTCCCCATTGGTGGTGAAAATATTGTCAAAAAGATCAAGAATTTTTTTCAATTAAATGATTGGTAAACAAAATAAATCAAGTTATCACTGTATTTTAATTGAATTTATGGCAAAATTAGGCTTCATTAGACCACCTTGTGCAAAATAATTTATATACAATTAACATTTGCAAAGCATTTTACAAACATCTCATTTGATTCTATTAACAACCCTAGGAGTTATGATTATCCTCATTTTACAGATGAGGAAACTGAGGCTCAGAGAAGTCAAGTGACTTGCCCAGGGTTACACAGTTACTAAGTGGTTGAGACTAAGCCCATGTTATAACAGAAGTATATTAACTTTCAGAGATAAAGGTACAAATGAACTTTGAAGAAAACAACCCAGCATCTATATACAGACGGGATTGGAATGGGGGAAGGGTTCAAATGTCTAATATACCAGTGATTATAGACTCTCTATACTTGATACCAGTCTTTACAGTGACTCTTTTATTTGCATTATCAATTGTTTAAATGGGAATCAAATATAAGCTTAAACTCCATAGTGATTGTTACTCTTTTAATATAATACTGGAAAATAAGTTTATTATTTTTAAATCTTATAACTTTTATAGATATGAACAAGTCACCTTTTTATAATTTAGCGGTAGACTAAGAATCTGTGCCTACCTTTAGATTCTCCCTAAAAGTCAAGGATTGAACTATGTTTTCAGTAAAATCTTTTGGTTTTATTTGAACTACTTTGTGGCTCAGTGACTCTTTGACAATTCTGTTTTTAAAAAGGGTACTTGTCTTTGTATGTCCAATTCCTGGAACAAGGCTTTATAGAGAGTATGTGTGCTTCAAAAATTTTAATTGAAATGATTGAATTTAGATACGGTTTTCTCATTTAACTGAGATTCTGTGAGGACTTTCACCAAAGGTTGAAATCTGCTTTAGGAAACAGTGGGATTAATTAAATATATTAGATCACTTGAAAAACATTTAGTTGGTTTCTATGCTTTCGGAATAAAACACCTGAGACATCACCTCCTTTTATGAAAATTTGTTTTTATTCAGTATTTACAAATCATTCCTTTCACTTAATTGTAGTAAGCTTGCACATACATATTGGACAAGGATCATGGCAAATTTTTCATTTTGCTGCTGTGGCCTGTAAGTGCCTTATTTCATGTCAATATGGTTTTATAATTTAAGTCCCTAAAGCATCCTTAAAAATAGTTTTAAAAACCACTGTATTCAGATAAACTACACTTGGCTTTCAATAATTCACATGAGTATTACAACTACTTAATACTGCCTTATCTTTATCCATGTCTTTTTTTGCCATTCCTTGTATCAGTGAGAAAATATACCTGTAGCCAACAGTCCAATGGCCTTCACAAATTTTTGTGGCTAACAAAAAGTAGTTAGAGTGTGCAAGACAGGATGTTTCCATGGTTTATTAATCTCCTTGTCCAATTTTTATTTGTCTGATTATGTCTAAATTCTAAATACATTTAGTAGGCCCTTTTCTTTCTTTTTTCTTTTTTCCCCCCAAATTTAACAAGCCATAATATTGGAATTTGCTTCCCTTTTAGTAGTTATTAAAAGTATATTACCTATAGTAATCATCTAAAACTTTTCTAAACACCATAAATATATTTTCTTGAAGAAAAAAAATTTCAAATTATATAAAAATACCCGCATTTAGTGAACTCAACGGATTAAAAACATTGAAGGGTTAATGAGGAACTTGGTATTCAGTGAAACTCATTTATGATAATTACACTTAATTTTCATCTACTTCAATACTCCCACATAATTCTTCCTTATGAGTAAGAGATACTTGGGGATATGAAGCAGGGTGAGGATGTCTCTTGTTACAAATGTTTGTTCCCTTCCCATAGCCATGAAACTATTTTGTATACAGATATCCCCTTGAACTCAGTAGAAGTTGTTCTTAAGAAAAAATTCACATGTAATTAGTAACAATGAGTCTACATGCTTTAAATAGTATCATAAACTTTAAGATACCTCAACAAAATTAATTCGTACCAATACCTTTTTAATGGAATTTTAGAAAATTAATTAATCATGAGGCTGACTAAAAGACTTTATATTGCCAATGTTCATTTTTTAACCACACACACATACACATGTGCATACCCATGTGACAATACCAATATTTGCTCCATAAATTGTGACTGTAGAGACCTAGAAGTAACAATCCTCTCAGGTCCCTGGATACCATGTAGGCCCTAATTTCCTAAACCAGTGCTCTTCAAAATGGGTCCCACTGACCACTGACCACATGAAGATCCTCCTGATGATTTGTGAGCTTGTCCCTTGAGAAGACCCGTGGCATTATCATTAACTTGTTAAGGAACCTTAGGTAGATCATTTCACTTTTTAGAGCCTCAGTTTTCTCATCTGTCTAAGAAATGGGGTGTGCTTAATGATTTCCAAAGTCCTTCTAGGTTCTTGGACTTTAAGTAGATTTATCTTCTTGGATTTTGGATGTGCACTAGTAATTTAATTATGATATCCTCACTCTTTCACTTTTGTCTTTGTTGCCAATGACTAGCCTAATGCCTGCTACATAGTAGGTATTTAATATATGCTTATTGATTAATATTTCTCATTTCTCAAAATGACTTAGCCAGTGCCACTTTCATACCTGCTGTTTCATTGTTAATGTCATTTTTCTTAGTGATACTAAGACAGGTAAGATAGGATCAAGGGTTACTGTACTTTATAAAGCCCAGCCTGGACAAGTTTGTGCATTCTGCAGCACAATTTTGCCAATGGCTAAGTAGTTATTTATGTTTATACACTATTTCAGATATTGATTTTATTGTTTTGACATTTGGTATTCCTCCCTTGCCATAGCCTGTTAATTTAAGGCAGACTAGGATAGTTTTCAGAAAGGCTGTGAATATACCTTTGAAAGTGTACAACTTTCTTGTAGGAAGAAAGAAATCTTCTCTAAGGAAAAAAGAAACACATAACATTAAACTTAAAACAAATTGTATGTAACCTCTCAATTTAAAATAATCATTGACTATATTTTGCTTTTGAACAATATGCAAATATTCTCATTGACATTATAACGGGATTTATATCTCTGAAAAGCTGTAAGTAACCAGAAATTTTAATTCTTATTAAGAATTACATACATATACCAAAATCACACTATGCTATTATATGTATAGGAAAAAAAAAACTACAAAGAAAAGCAGAAAAAAGTAAATTTATTGCAAAATACAGTTCTTCCTTCCCACCCTACCATTCGCTATTTGCTCCCTTAGAAATCTGCTTTTAAGGACTGAAACACTAGAAGTACAGAAAATAACTGTATAGATTAATAAGTATTAGATTATTAATTTGTAGGACATCTTAAATTCTGAAACTTCTAGCACATATACATTATAATTTCAGTCATGGACACTGCCTTCAAAATGACATTACTTTTAACATAGAACATAAATGATGTTTCTGAGAGGTAACAATTAGTGATATCCAAGTGTTGTTTAAAACAGTGAAAATCAATTCAGAACTCCTTTGTCTCCCAGACTTCTACATAACTTTTTTTCCCCCTGAATTTTAACAATGGCTTCTCTTGGTTGAAGCAGAAAATTAGCTCCAAAACATAAAATGTCACATTCACATACATGAAAGTCAGCAAGCTGTAGTGGATAATAGTTCTTGATTTGAAGTCAGGAAGACCTGGGTTAGAATTTGATCTCTGACATTTACTATCAACACAAGATATGTAACCCCCCTGAACCTCTATGACAATGAGCTAGCGATGAGCTGCTATCTGCCTTGTTGGAGGGAGCTCTCAGATCACCAAAATCATTGGTCTTTTATGCAATGATGATTAGACACATACTTCCACTCTTGTTCCTTCCCTAAAACAGCTTTGAGGACAGTATAGTATAGAAAGAAATGCTGGGAATAAATTAAGGGCGTAGTAGTTACCTTTTTCTCTTTACTCACAAAGCTTTCTCCACAAAACTCCATGCGAATAGCTTTTCATGTTGCTAATTAACCCTCATCACATTCCTGCCAGTACTATGTCTTTCCTCAGAGTTACTGTGTAAATCAGATACAGAAGTACCTTTGGAAATATCTTCAGTATAACAGGTCAGTTTTAGTTGTGTCATTTATTATATCTCACCTTTGTTATTTAAAAATATTCTCTCACGTGTAACATATGCATAACATTTAAACATCATATGTAAGACATTGAGTAGTATATGCAATGGGGAAAATAATATTGATTTCTCTCTTCTGCTCCAATATCCACTTTCATTTTAAGGAACACATAGACTGGAAATTGCCACTGAGGAGAAAATGAGGCAACAGAAACAAAAAAGCCCAACCAGGCACCCTATCACTATCTAACCAATTAATTGACAAAGAGAAACCTTTTCTAGACAGAAAACCATCTCCGTGACATTTGTAACTTTTGTCCATAGATATTTCAAGTCTACTAATAAAATCTTTTAACAAGTATTTGTCAAAAATAACTGTTCTTTTCTGGACTGATGTATAATTGGAAAGTTTAAAACTTTTAAAAAATATTCACTTAAATTATTTTACATATATACATCAGTTTTAAATTTTTTTCATTTTCTGAAAAAATTTCAAAATTAGTTTTATTTTCATTTCTCTGACTTCAGTAGGGAAATTTAAATAATCCCAATTTTCTTTTCTTATCTTGTTTTGCAATTATAAAACACCTTGTAAATAGAGGGATTTAATAAATTACCTGTGCTATATTCTAATGACAAAAATTCAGAGTTGTAAATATATATATAATATGTATATATATACATATATATATATACATATATATATATATATATATATATATATGTATATATATATATACACATATGAAGGAGAATTACATTTATTTCAGGCAAGCTCAACCCTCTGAGGTAAGATGCTTGAGGCTGATCTTTGATTGTAAAGCCAAAGAATCCACCAAGGAATATTGGCAGTTATTAGGTAAGGGATAGAACCTGTGATTTCATTGATATAAAGAACCCTCTGGACAGGAAACACTGTCCATTGTGCAGCTATGTGTATACCTTTTCTACAATATATAGTCTTAGAGAGTAGCCTAAGGCACTGAGAAGGTAAGGATCACCCAGCCAGTATGTATCAGAGGTGAAACTTGAACCCAGATCTTCTTGTTCCCAGGACTGCTCCAATATTCCTGTCTTCTTTCTCAACTTCCTTTGTTCTTGGATATTACAATTCTTACATTTATATTAATTAAATCAGAATGAGAAGACTCACTCACAATCAAACAAGCTTACAATCTTACATTTCATTATCCTTGACAATCTATTCATTTCCCAGGTATCTCCATTCATAGAAAAGATACATAGTGTACAAGATTGCATAAAATATTCCAAGTGGATCATCACTTGCTTGTTCTGTATTAAAGCATAGTAAAGGAAGACAATGTGTTGTGTAAATTGAAAAAAAGGGAATAACTGATAACCTTTCAAACTGAAAACTACTGAGTCAAACCTTGATGAAATTTACCTTTTATAAAGAAAGAAAGAGAGAGATGAGGGAGAGACAGAGACAGAGAGAAAGAGAGATAGAGTGAGAAAGTGAGAGACAGAGAGAGAGTCACTGAGAGAGAGAGAGAGAGAGAGAGAGAGAGAGAGAGAGAGAGAGAGAGAGAGAGAAGATTCTGACAAAAAAATGCAACTTACAATCCCTGTGAAAAACTCTTAAAGAGTTATTTACAATCATCAACTAGGATCATATGATTCAGAGATGGAAAAGACCAACTCCAAACCCCTCATTTGGCAAATGAGGAAACTGAGGACCAGAGAAGTTATGGTTTAATAATACTATTAGCTCACACTTAGAAATTGCAAAGCACTTTACAGACATTTGATTTCACTGACTTCCTAAAGGTAGCATGGGCTAGTAAGTAACAATCAGGTTCTGAACCCAGTCTTCTGACTCCAAATTGCGTTCTCTTTCCACAACACCCCATTGCCTCCCACTTTATTTTTTCATGCATGTCTTTGCTAATGTCCTAAATTTGGGTTCCAGATGATCTAAAAACTCAAGTCCCTCTTCGTCCTGCCGATCACTGCAACAGCCTACAGAGCCAGCTAGAGATCCTTTTCCTTCATAGTTATATGAAAGGACATAGTCTTTAGAATACTTATGCTCTTCATCCTGTCCACAGTGATACACCTTCTGTAGATGAAGAAAAAAAAATTTTATTATTATTTTTTAAAAACACCTGAACATATTCACATAAAAATAATTTCTTTGATTTACCTTTTATTGTTTAATTTTTAATCAGAGTGTGTCCTCTAATGGATTCCTACACATAAAAAATGCACATGATTGGTCTAAATTATATTCATACTTAAAATATATATTTAGCAAATAAATATTTCTAGTGATTTACAAAGGTATAGATTAAATTATATGTCTATTATAAAGCTAGCTTGCATTTTTCCAATTGAACCCACAAGTATTTGAGGTTTTTATTTGCTAACTAAATGCTTCACATATTCAGGGAAGATTATGTGTTCTGTCATATTTACATGGAGCTACAGAACTATAATATTTGAATGCTTTAAACTGGCTAATGTTTACAGTTGGTGATAAATCTGCACATTAGTCAAAAGTGGAGAATCAAAATAATCTTATCATTAACTATCTGGCTGATATCATCAGCTGATGTCAAATGTTGTTCTGAATTCCCCATCCATCACTGAATGCAGTTGATAGCCACATGTATTATGTGCTTTAGTGCCAGGTGCTTATCCTAAATACATCAAACATATTTACGATGTAAGATATGGTCATCACTATATAAACCTTATTTAATTTCATATTATTGATAGTATTAAAGCAAGAAAGATGTCAACCGTTTATTCCTCACTAAAACATATGATTGCACATAGTTACATTGGATACCTTTGTCTAACAGCACTTTAAAAGGTGATGGTAAAATAATTTGTCGAAGATAAATCAAGGGAACCATAAGTCTGTAAAATCAGATGAAACTGTGGCAAAATGCTGTTGAGAGTAACAGGATGACCAGCAGCATCAAATTCACTGAAGTTTGTTATAAGGATGATCACAGTATGACATACAACACACACACACACAAACATACAATGTGAACTTGGGATAATAAGAGCTTACTTCACCAAGGCGAGGTTGTGTAAAACTATGCCAATCAGTATATGCATATCTTCCAGTATCTACCAGTCCCTGTCCTGATCCTTTGCATGATTCCAATGTCTGATGTCCTCCACTTTTGGTTGATTCCAAGGTGTAACCTTTTACCATTTCAAAACTTTGTTGTCCACCAGTTTTGGTTCCCTGTCCACCAAGTGTCCCAGTACAGATAATGGGCTCACAAATGTTCGTAGTCTGTGTAGGGAGTCTAATACTTGCCTCCTAAAGATAAAATTTTTAAAAAATATAAAATAAGAGTTAATAGTTTGTTTTTATTCCTTTCATATATTTTCATTTGATATTTCATATTCAACCATCTAAAATCACGAGATTCAGAATTTACTGTCTTAACTTTTTGTTTAAAGTCCTAATGTGAAATGAAACCAATTAAGCAAGGACCCTTTAAAATGTCAAATATGATGAATATCTGTGAATAAAAAAGGCCTGAATTGCACAGTAAAAGAACATTTTGGCATTTCATTGCTATTTCCATAGATTTAAAGGATTTCATAGTATGTCTATAAAGGGCAAAGATGTTTACTTGAAGTTAAATTATTATTCTGAAAAAAAGCCTGGATCACATGACTAGCAAGAAGGTAGAATGGAAGCTTTATATAATGTCTTCAATGTAAAACCTCAAAATAAAATAATTAGATGTCAGACAATATAGTAATTACAGCAGATCCCATAAGACAAGGAGAAAAGGCAGAAAATTCTACTCCCACACAAGATTAAAAAAAAGATAATTAATTAATTAACACCAGAAAATTTTAACATAAAGAGCTTTCACTCAGTGCCACTCTCCCAAACAAATCTACATACTTACTACAGTGAACACAAGCCACCTCTTAGGTTTGTTGCTAGGACTCGGATGCAAGAATCTCCCGTGACTGTGGGATATCTGCTTAAAATATCTCCCCCACCCCACAAGAAGAAATAGACATTGATCCTGCCCAGCCATGCAAGGCAAAGGAAGACAGGAGATTGAAGGAATAACATGTAGTGACAACACCCAATGCTAGCACCTATAGGCTAGAGAGGAGCAGCATTGATCCTAATGAAAAAAGGACTGGTAAACCACATGGAGACAGTCTTCTCTTCCATGAGGTTATTCATGGTAGGGACCCCAGCAGATAATCCCATATTCCCCAATGTAAAGAAGCTGAAGTTTTTCGGGAGCCCAGCCTGTGCAACAGTGGAAGGAGAGGACCAAAGAGTAAGTGAAAGGAAAATACAAGAAAAAGACAACATAAATTTTGAAAGACCATACCTCAGTAAAAGTCAAGTAGCCAAGCAGATTAACCAACAAAAAGGATCATAAATATAAAAGCAAGAAAAAGTAAAACCTCAAAAAGGCACCAAAATACTTCAAACAAATACTATAAATATGAAAGAAGGAAAACTGTTGTTACTTAATAAAAATAGAATCTTGTGGACTAAGAATTACACCAGTTCAGAGATGGAAAGGATCTCAGCAGCTATCTATTCTTACTAGTAATTACCTAACAAGTAGTCTCCCAGCCTCTACTTTAAGGCCTTTGTGAGAAACAAACCATCATTTCCTCACATTGGACTTTTGTATAGTTCTAATTATTAAGACGTTTGTCAAGCCCAACTTCTACTTTTGGGATTTCTACTCATTTCTCCAGGTTCTGCCCTCTGGGTTGGCCAAACAAAGCAAATCTAATCCTTTTCCTACATAAGAGCCTAAAAGTAATTGAAGAAAACTATCACTCTTACCTGAACCTTCTCTATTCTGGCTAAACCAGCCTAAGTACTTTAGGTCATCACTTAAGCTTCCATTCTGAATGACTTGCTAATTATAGCCCTGGGCGATCCATGTCATCCTGCTCTTTCCATTTCCGGCCCTGCTAAACTTTGTTGGAGAATAAAAAATCAAAATGATTGAAACAGCTACAAATTTATACTGCACTACATCTACAGGGTCTTCACTGGTGTTTGGCAGTCCTGTTTACTGATTTCCTATCTCATTCTCTGCAGTGACCGTTCCAAAATTATTCCTCTATCGTTAAATCCTCAATCTCACTATAGCCTTTCCCAGAGTAACAGTAGGCAGCCTAGGCTTCTACTTTACTGAAAATATGAGAACCATCTGACCTCTAAGCAGCCTTCCAGTCCTAATCAATGATCCTGGTAAGATCATTTATCTGGCAGGTACATGTAGGGTATACTACACTTTGGGAGAGTCTAGAAAATTGTTAGGAAGCTATTGCAATAGTCCAGCTGTGAGGTAAATTTCAGTATGTTAATACCTCTAAATCTCAAGTGGTCAATCCAAGTGGTGGATAGAGGGCTGATCTTTTAAGTCTAAAAGAACTGAGTTTTAGTCCTGTCTCATCCTTGCTATCCATGATCCTGGTAGAAAGTCACTTAACCTCTCAGTGCCCTTGGCAACCCCCTAAACTCAAAGTTACAGATTAATGTCCTCTTCTGTTTTTCACAAGCATAAACTCTTCAATCATTCCCTTTCCTTCTCTAATCTTAAATCTCTCTTTAACCATTGGCTCCTTCCATGATCCCCATAAGCATGGCTAGACCCTGGGGGAAGGGGAGGAAGCATTTCATTTGATTTAAGTTCCCTTAAGCTATGATCCTATTCTCTATCATAGTCAAACTATTTAAAAAATTAGCAAGAATCATTGCCATGACTTCCCCACACCTCACTCACTTTTCATCCTTTCACAACGTGGCTTCTGACATTATTTGATTAAAACTGTTCTTTCCAAGTGTATCATTAATCTCTTGTTTTCTAAATTTTTGGTCTTTTCTCACTACTCACTACTACTCTTGCCCTTTCTGTAACATTTGACATCACTGACCACCCTATTTTATCTATATTCTTTCCTCACGGGTTTTTTGTTGATTCCTCTTGGATATTATATGTGTTGTCCAAAGTAAAATATGCAAACATCTATCTATCTATCTATCTATAGAAATATACATATATATCAAGCTAAATGAAAATTTGATTTTATGTTCTCTTAGATTATTCAAATAACTTCTCCCCTCCATAACAATGGTGAAGCGAAAGTTGGCACACATATGTATCTGTGTTTATGTATATATATATATATATATAATATATATCACAACATAAATTATACATCCTATATATTATATTTATAGATATGCACAAACATAGACTGATTATGAATTTATATATAACTTTATAGCTAGTTATACATAGAGAGATTATATATGCAATAATACATATTTATATCATGTCTTAAGTCTTACAAAATATTTTATATTTAGGATCCCATTTCAGTCTTACAATAACCCTATGAGGTAGATACTATATATTATTTTCATTTTACAAATGAAATGAGAAAACCCTCTTTGAAGCACATAGCAGTTAAATGACTAGCCCATATCAGCACCTATAGTATAAGAGTCAGGATTAGAAACTAAGTCTTTCATGATTCCAAGTCTAGAACTCTTCCCATTAATCTACAGTGTCATTCAGTTAAAGCCACACTCTTCCACTAACCATTTACTTGAATTGCATCTATGTGGGAAGGTGGGGGGGGCGGGGAGTGGGGAGGAAGCTCAACAATTTTCTCCTAATGCCCTATGTTCCTGAAGAATTGAGCCATGCATCATATTTATATAATCTATAAAACAATAAAGAAGAAAATATGAACTATTAAAGATTATTGAATGTCATCTTGTAATTTATCATACAATTGAAAACAATCCCCCCCAAAATATATAAAATGTTTACCGTCACTTCTTCTCCTGGGGCTTCAGTGTTTGACACAATTAAATTCTGTTGAGCTATATCTTCTGGAAAGCATTTTTGTACTGTTTTCTTAGTGGTAACACAGAAACATGTAAACAGGACACCTAAAACAAAGTACTTGAGTTAAATCTCCCATTTGTTTTATTCGATGATCTTCTTCTGGGGATATCTCCAAGATTCTTAGCTTATTGGTAGAACTGTGAATTCTTCTCAAGAACTTTGCTATCTCTTACAACTTAAAAAAACAAAACAAAACAATACCTCTTATTGGTGCAGACACATTGGGAAAGAGAGTCATGAACTTTATAAAAAGATGTTAACAAATTAATTTATATATTTTAGTTTCATTACCTAGGTAAAACAATGACTCTGAAACATAGCCAAAATGTCATTAGAAAACTAAATAAAAAAATATACAGTTAGATCATGGATTCATTAATACTCTCCATTGGCAAGGCACCCAATTAGAGCCTCGACATGATACATAACAAAACAGACTAGTAAGCACTGGAGCCAAGAAACAAGAGAAATGTTGGCTTCTATGCCCAAGTGCTATTTTATGAACAGCTTAAAGGCCGTACTTTTATGCCACAAAATTAAAAGAACAATAGTAAGCTATCTGGTATATATATTCTTCTATGGGAGATTTATGGGAAAACAAGGGAGGAAAAATAACATAGTAAAAGGAATAGAGGAGTTATAATTAGCACTGTTAGAAGTATCCACACAAATAACATCACAGGTCTTTCATAGAATTAGACTGTTTCCAGCTCTTGAGTTATTTTTGGAAATGGACACCATCTCTGAAATTCTCCTTTGTGAAGAAGACCAAGACCTACCCAAGGTCACATAGGTGATAGTAAGTAGAAGTGATGAAATTGGATTCCAAGTTCTCTGACTGCAAATCCATCCCACCATCTCCCATTATCACATATTCCCTTTTGGGAGCATTAGGGTAGAAGGACTATCTCCACCATTTGCTTCATCATCCTGGTCTCTCCCTCTCCTATTTCTTATTGTACTCCTTCCCATCTCTCCAAGGTCTCAGCCAGTTGCAAGTATTTAAAAATAAAATTAATTTAAAAATTTACATTTTCCAAAAGCCTGGGAGATGTGATTTCAACTTTTTTGATCTAGAACTATATAGGGAAATGTAAACAATTCTGTGCTTTGAAGGTGTTCATTACATCAAATTAATCTTGAGATTAAGCTATCAGTGGTTTAAATAATAATAGCTGACTCTATATTATGATTTGAAGTTTGCAAAGTCCCTTATAAATACATTACTTGATATTGGATGTCAACTCTACCTTATGAGGACCCTATAAAGCAGGCACTACAACTTATACCCATTTAATAAATGAGAAAATTGGGGCCTAGAGAAATCAATTAAGTGACTTTCCAGGATTACACAGCTAGTAAGTGTGGGCTGCTGGCTTTAAACTCAGGTGTTCCTAGTTCCAAGTCCAGGCTCCTCTCCACTACTCCATGCTACTGCCTCAAAAACAAACTATAAGTTCATAAGATAATGATTAAGAAATAGAGCAATTAAAAAAAAGCAAGTATAGACATGATCTGAATATTCAACTATACTATAAAACTCCTTGGAGGAACTATCTTTTATTTGTTTTCCACTTTTCCAACTCCCTCGCTACCATCCATCAATTATATTTCCACTACACACAAGAAATGAAATGGCATGAGGGGAAATGAGGCACATTGAATGAAGATTATCTGAAGTCCTGTCCTGCAGCCACATAGCATCCTCTCACAGTGAAGAAGCCTCAGCCTTGAGGCCACATTCAGTCAAACGGCCACACTTGAGGACCTAGAGGGCCACATGCAACCTCGAGGTCACAGGTTCCCCACTGCTGGAACTTTGAAATGATTTCCAGAATAGAAGCCTTACTTCAAGGTGTCAGACTTCTACCCGTTTAGAGTGACACTATTTAAAGCAGGAGTTTCTATATTTTCAAAGTGGGCCACATGATAAGGTATCTATGTTTTTCAAAGTACATAAATTTGATTTATTACATTAAGCTTTAGTTGCAATTGCTAATAACCTGAGTGAGCCACCAAGGCACCCAGAGGCAGTAAGTTACATGACAATAGGGGCAGCTAAGTGGTGCAGTGAGTAGAGCACCAGCCCTGGAGTCAGGAGGACCTGAGTTCAAATCTGGCCTCAGGCACTTGACATACTTACTAGGTGTGTGACCTTGGGCAAGTCACTTAACCCCAATTTCCCTGCCTCCCCCTCTGCACAAAAAAATTACATGACAATAGTGGGCAACTGGAGGTTAGTGTCTACTGGCCTATGTGTGCTCCCTAATTAGGGTAAAGACATGTTAATAGTCTCAGGTAGGTTAGAAGTTGGAAATTTAAATATTTAAACTAAAAAAATTCAAGGCAGAGTCAGCATGGAGCAGAGGAACGAGAACTGGATTTGAAGTCAGAAGACCTGGGTTCGTGCTTGTTATTTATTCTCTGTGCAACTATAGGCAAGTGACTTAAATATTCTGGACTTCAATTTCCTCATATATGAATTGAGGATTGGACTAGGTCACTTCTAAGATCCCTTTCAGATTTTAAACTATGATCCTATGATCCCATAGCACAGTAGTGAGCCACAGCATACATAGACTCTTGCATTTAATTTTATTTTAAGAAAATTACTACTTCGTATCTGAATAGCCATAGATGGCAAATTGTCACATCTTTCTGAATTATTGGTGAATTACAATTTTAATCTTCCAGATCAATGTTCCAGTGCATGATCTGCCAACTAAAACAGAAGCATAACTCTATGGATAGTCGAACATAGGTTCAAGTAGTATACCCAGGAATGTATCTCCCTTTTTTTTTCCCTTAGGGAGAATAATGAGTAACCGTAAGGCCGTGGCCAGGAGGTGGTCTATGTGACTTACAGAAACATTCCTAGGGAATTACAAAATGAGGTGCACTTCTCTTTTGGTAGTGTGGGATAATCCCCAAACATGACAGTCAGAGCTGTCTGATACTTCAGACTAAGACAAGAACAATGGTAGCTTTAAATTAAGTTATTCTCCAACCACTTCCCTCAAGTAGATGCTGCCCGACGCCAGGTTTCCTCATCTGTAAAGGGAGAGGACTGTACAGTGTGAAATATGTCCCCATCTAGTTCTGTTCTATTAGAGTAATTCTATTTCTAATATAAATTCTATATTCTATATTATAATAGTAATTCTATTTCTTTAGAAGTTCATAAATTGGATGATATTATGAAAAAGTATTGATGATCACAAAAAAAACCCACATTTAACTTAATTTGAAGAAAGACAAGGTAAATAATTATACTTACACAGTAGCAGCGCAGAGCCCAGCACCATTGCAAGGATAGCCCATTTTCCAAGTTGTATATTTGAAGGCAATATATCTCTCGGATTACCAGGAATCATCTTACAATCACTTGGTAAAGTACAATCACACAATCTGACTAGTAAATGAGATACTTGACCAACGCCATGCCGATCTTGTACTTTAATGGGCACTGAATAATAATTGCTTTGGAGACCTTCCTTTGGATGAATTGTTACAGATGTATCTGGGAGAAGACAAGTGTTGATGTAATATTAACAAGACCTTTCAATGCAAGTTAATAACCAAGTCATATATTTTGATAGAAGTTCTTAGGTAAAATGAAAAGTCAGGTGGGTATTTTTATTTGGGGCTACTCATTATTTTGAGGATAAAAGAAATAACATTCTCCCTTAACTTTCAGAATCAAATCTCTATGTGACGTTAGTGTTTAAACATTGGCAAAACAAACAAACTACATATTCCTATGTGAACATTAACACCTCTTGTTCTTAAAAGCCTTATTCATTAAAGGATTTGTAGAGTAGGGAAATATAGACAGTGCTTTGTAAATAGCACATATTTATCCTTTCATAATATCTGACGTTACAAACTAATGCAAGCAACTTTCACCTCAATAAGAAACCATAAGGATTTTAGTGGATTACATGTGGGAATATTTCACATCTTTACATACCAGATTTTTTTTGTATTGTCCAAAGTTTACTAGACTGATTATCCAACATAAATTGAAAAGGTGGACCATTTGCTGGTCCATCATGATCCACAGCTTCTATTGTGCCACCTTCATCCCCATGACGGCAAATTGTCACTTCTTTCTGAATTATTGGTGGATTATCATTTTTATCTTCCAGACGTACTACCAATGTTCCAGTGCACGATCTGCCAACTAAAACAGAAGCATAATAGCTCTTGGATTAAAACTGTTCAGCTTCAGTTCATTATTGTTACATTAAATTAACAGATCTACAATTAAGATAGTTAGGTGGCACAGTGGAAAAAAAAACACTGGGCCTACAGTCAGGAAGACCTGACTCCATCCTCAGAAATTTATTCACTATTTGCCTCAATTTCCTCAACTGTAAAATGGAGATAATATTCCTAGAGTTGTTGTAAGAATCCAATGTGATATTTGTAACTTGCTTAGCTCAGTGCCTGGCATATAGTAATAGTAATATTAATCAAAATATTAATTAATATTAATTAGTGTTAATTAATATTAATAACAGTAAAAGAGTAATAATAACTATTATTATTATTATTATTAACCTCTGCCACTCATTAACACCATGACCTTCCACAAAAATAACCTAATCTCTTTGGGACTTAATTTGGGGAGAGGATGACCCAAATGACTCAATGGGGAATAGACCAGCTGATCTTAAAGGTCTTTGTTGGTGCTAAGAGCAAAAAACATATTCATAAAATCCCTAAAGAGTAATGTCAGCTCAAAGCGAATTCAAAATTACTTTTTTAATTTTTTCCCTCATTTCATTAAATAGGCAACATTGACTCTATTTTAAGTATATTTTATCATTGCTATGACTGAATGATAAATTTACAACAAATTTATGAGGAGATTGGACTAAATCATCTTAAATTCCTTTACTGATCCAAATCTATTATCTAGGAACATGTTTTTTATTTATACTACAAATATCTATTTAGCTAACAGAGTTGAACTGGAGCAAGGACCATTGATAAAATTACTTACATTTAACAATAGGGAGAGAACCTTTTCATTTTCACTTGTGATTGAAACATAAATTAATGAACTAACCCTTAGTTTAGGGAATTGAACAAATATAGGTACAACTGATAAACTTATTGTTCTTCCTTGCTTGGAAAGTAACCATCTACTCATCATATACATGTACACATATGTACTAATACAGATATTATTTTGATTATATTATTAAAGTCATTGTTTTAAATAATATATGACTATAATCCATGTTCAGGTTGATAGAATCTCAAAATCAAAATTGTACAAGGCAATATTTAGAGAATATTTCATATTTAAGAAAACAACAAATTTATTTTTTTCATGACTTTAATCAGTGAAATAGTAGGAAATGACTATACCTATTTAAGATGTTTTTCTGTTCAAATGTATTTTAAAGTATTTAGAAAAAAAAGGTCCACTACTCCTTTAAATATAAATCTGTGCCAATGGTTTATGATAGGCTATGTAACTATTATATGCTACCTCACAGGATAAGGAAAAGGATTTGGAAAATCTTAAAGCAATATGTAAGTATCGACAGAAGTTAATAAAAAAAATAGGCTATATGAAGATGTAACTAGACTGCAAAGGAAAGAGAGCTAGGTGGAGACAGAGGAAGAAGCCTTCTGATTGGACTGGGAGAGCCATTCCAATGCTAATGTACACATAACTTTATACTTATTTAATTATTTCCTTTTATCCAACTCTAGGTAGGGTATGGATTGGATGACCTTCCAAATCTGAGATTTCCTAAATATTTCTGCCTGAAAGGCACTATAATAGCACCTGAAGGGCAAAGGCTATCTTCTATACATGTATGATCCCCAAATCTACCTATCCAGCCCTAATTTCCCTCCTGAGCTCTAGTCCTACACTAGTAATGTCCTGATGAACATCTACACCTGGATGATGTGTGGGCATAGCACACTCACCATGATCTTTCCTCCTAAACCCGGCCATTGGCAGCGAGGTGGTGCAATGTATAGAGTGCTGGTCCCGGGGTCAGGAAGGCCTAAGTTCAAATCCAGTCTCATACTTATTAGCTGTTTAACTCTGGGCAAGTCCCTTAATCTCTGTCTGCCTTAATTTACTCAACTGTAAAATGTAGGTCATAATAACTACCAGAGTTGTGAGGATCAAATGAGGTATGTTTAAAAATTTACTTATTTTTAGTTTTCAACATTCATTTCCACAAGACTTTGAGTTCCAAATTTTCTCCCCATCTTTCCCCTCTTACCCACCCCAAGATGGCATGCATTCTGATTACCCCTTCCCCCAGTCTGTGCTCCCTTGTATCACTCCCCCCATTCCCTTCTCCCTTACTTTCTTGTAGGGCAAGATAGATTTTTATACCTTAAATGCCTGCATATCTTATTTCCCAATTGCATGTAAAAACAATTTTTAACATTTGTTTTTAAAACTTTGAGCTCCAAATTCTCTCCCTTGTTTCCTCCCCACCCACCACCATTGAGAAAGCAAGCAATTCAATATAGATTTTACATGTGTAGTTATGCAAAATCCTTCCATGAGAGTCATGTTGTGAGACTAACTATATTTCCTTCCATCCTATCCCAGCCCTGTTTATTCTATTCTCTCCTTTGACCATGTCCCTTTTCAAAAGTGTTTGCTTCTGACTACCCACCCCCCCCCAATCTGCCCTCCCTTCTATCATCCCCTCCTCTTATCCCCTCCCCCTACTACTTTCCTATAGGGTAATATACCCAATTGAGTGTGTATGTTATTCCCTCCTTAAGCCAAATCAGATGAGAGTAAGGTTCACTCAAATGAGGTATTTATAACGCACTTAGTACAGTATTTAGCATGTAATAAGCACCTTTTAAATTCTTACTTGCTTCCTTCCTTTTAAGACTTATTCCTCTCCTCCCCACCCCCCTCTCCCGCCACCACACACACACACTACATTACAACCAAACTGCCCTACTGGCTAGGTCCTGAACTTGGCAATGTATCTCCCTCATCTGTGCCTTTGCAAAGGGAGCTTCTTATGCTTAGATTACTCTACTCTCTCACCTCTCCCTCTTAGAATCCTTACTTCCTTCAAGGTTCAATTTAATTCCCCTGATTGTTAGTGTACTCTACGCTTAAGTTGTCTTGCATTTACTTCTGCTCCCCAGGGGTCCATTTTTTGCTTAGTTTTGTTTTGACTTGTTGTGTGGTATATCACACAGTATAGCCCTTAGACAGAGACAAGCAGCTCAGGACACCGGACACTTTGGAGAATGCCATACATCTTAGGCACAATAAATTGTAAGATTAGTCATCAGGTATAAGCCATTTTCCTGGAATGTCTGACAATGTTACAAATAGCTGGGAGGATGAGTGGGAGGATTTACTCTTTAGCCATTACTGGTTACCCAAGCTGTCCAGAATTGTGACACTGTGTAACTACTGTAGTCCAAACAGATGTGATTACTTATCAGTGAATGGCAAAGCTGGCATGCCTGATACTGATTCAATGATTTTTCTGTAAAGGAGTGTTTCCAGGAAAAGCACTATTCAGCTCATGCCAAATCCTTGCAGACTTTCTTTATAGTGACAGCATAAAGAAGCTTGAATTGGAATACTTATCCAAGTGATCACTAAAGGGTTAAAAGATTTCTTATACACCCCATATTTTATGAAATCATTCTTCTTTTCAAGATCATGTCTCACTTGTTATGAAAAGTTTGTCTCTGGACCTCAAATAGTCCTGTATCTTAAAGGTGTATGTTTAATGCACACATGACAACAGTGATAAGGGATTTTTGATCTCATATCTGAACAATGGAAAGAGAGACATGTTAAAAAAAATTACTTGACAAAAGATGCAATTGTGGCTATATTCACCACTCACTAAAATTCAACATTTGGCCATTATTTAAAATGTAACTACGTGTATTGCGCCATGTTAACTTGAGATGAGATGATAAAAAATATGAATGTCATCAGTAAGAGTCAAAACCCCAAACTTTTTTGAAAAAGTAATAAATAAACAAACAAACCCTTAGATTCAATGATGATTTAAGAGGATATTTTCATAAAAATTCTTATGGGAACCCTATCAAACATACTAATCATGAGTTGCATGGTAACATAAACTAAGTCTTATAATATTGAACTTTCTTGTGAATTTTCATGTTCTCCCTTTTGGTATACTTTTCCATGTGTTAATATATATTACTGAGATGATAAAGGTACCAAATATGAATATAAGTATAGTGAATGTGCTTTAGATAAAAGTTATGAAGAAGACTGAATATGCTTATCTTGTTGCAGAGAAATCAAAAGTAACATATTGATATTTAAAAATCTGCATATGTATTCAAGTCTTTAAAACTATATTGGACCTGATTCAATGAAATTGTTCAAAGATATGAGTGAGAATTTTGAATACTTTAAAATAAATTATATTTTAAACTATATTAAAATTTCATTTTGTATGTCATATTCATATTATAGTGTAATGATAGATCAGCATATCACATCGATCCATAAATTATGTACTACTTTTTAAAGTCAAGTTCATTATATAAACAGGGACCCCAGAAAAATATTTTGCAAGGGTCTGAATGCCCTGGGGTAGCCCCTGCCTTTGTACATAGTAAGTGCTTAAAAATATTTCTTGAAATAAATAAGTTCAGGGATTTTTCCTCCCTGTCTTATTAAAAAGGATTCAGGAGCCATAGAAGAATTATAGTTTGTCCCAGCACACCTAGGATGATTATGTCAATAAGAAGTCCTAGAAAGCAATCATAACAAACCTATGTCCACTCCTCAATGCTCCCTGTCCAGAAAAAATGTAGGCAACCTTTAGTGACTCCAGATCACAACAATTTAAGTTTAAGGTATGTGGTATACAATGACTATGATCAAAATAACTACAAAAGATTGGTGAAGTCCTAAAAAGCCCACCTGGATCCTATCCTGGATCTAGGTGAGTTAATGTAGGCAACAAATGCTAAATACAACCAGGAAGGGCTGTTTTCTTCATTTGGGAGGAGGGGAAGAGGAAGACCCAAAAAGTGATAAGAAGCAGGTATATACCATACTCCTCATTGAAGGACGATAAAAGAGAAGATAGGCTTATGTATCTCTTATTTAACTTCTATTTAACAAGAAGAATGCTTTTTAGTCTGAGAATGGTAGTACAGAAATGGTTTTTAACATAAAATCCAAGATAAGTAAGGAGATGATAGAAGAGCACCTAGCTACCTTAATGAAGTTGGATCACCAGGTCCACATGAGTACATCCCAAAGAACTAAGACAATTGACATAGTAGTAGCAGCAGCTGCATCTGATACTTATATACCACTTCAAAATAGACACATTTCTTGCCAAGCCACTTTCCTTGATCTTTGAAAAATAAAGGAGAATCGGAGAGGTGCTATAGAGCTGTAGAAAGGTAAGATAAAGATTTTCAGAAAGGGAAAGAACATGAAGTCTTCAGACTAGGCATATAAGCACAACCTTGATTCCTAGCGGGGTGGGGGAAAGTTCAATATAAAAGGGAAAATGCTCAAATTTGTTATTAAGGGGATAGCTTGGGAGGCTTTAAAAAGTGATGTAATGAAAATGACAGCTTCTTCAAAAAACAAGTCAAGCCAAATTATCCTCCTTTCCTTTTCTTACTGGGTTTTTGATGTGTATGGATAAAGAGAATATTTTAGATATAATTTCCCTAGATTTCAGCAATACATTTAAAAAATTTCTTTTAGTCTAACTTTTAGGACAAGATAGAAGGATGTAGCCTAGATTAAGATAGTACATTAAGGTGGAGTTAGTTTGAATGACCAAGTAGTGATTAATTAATGATCAAATGATATGTTGGAGGGTAATCTCTGGTGGAACATCCCAAGGATCTCTCTTTGTTTCTGTGCTGTTTAACATTTTTATAAATAAATCAGATTAAGTCATTAATAGCATGCTTATAAATTTTGCAGATTACACAAAGTTGTGAGTCAAAGATAATACATTGAATAACAGCATCCAAAAAAAGTTTCTTTTAACAAAGAAGGGACCAAATGAAAAAGACTAATTTTAAGAGGGATAAATATAAACCCCTATATTCGGGTTCAAAAGATGAACTGCAAAATTCAGTGTGTGTGTGTGTGTGTGTGTGTGTGTGTGTGTGTGAGAGAGAGAGAGAGAGAGAGAGAGAGAGAGAGATACTCATGGTTATATAACAATTTGTATGAAAAAAGATGGGGGCTTTGGTAGACTATATGCACAACATAAGTCTACACGATGATAGCTAAAAAAGAGCTAAAACAATTTTAGGCTTCATTAAGAGTGTCATACTGCCTATAATGGGAGATATGATCATCTCTACCTTGATCAGACCACATGTGGGGTACTATGTTCAGTTTGAGCCAATAGTGTTTTAGGAAGAACACTGATGATTTTCCAAATGAAGGAGGGTAGAATGATAAAGGCACTAGACCTTTCTATACAATGATCAGTTGAAGAAATTGGGATGTATGGCTTAGAAAAGAAAAATCTTATGAGGTACATGATAATTACCTTCAAATCCTAGAAGATGGGGCAGCTAGATGGAACAGTGGATAGAGCACAGGCTCTGGAGTCATGAGGACCTGAGGTCAAATCTGGCCTCAGACACTTGACACTTAAGTGTGACTCTGGGCAAGTCACTTAACCCCAATTGCCTCACTCCCCAAAAATACTAGAAGGAAGGTCATGTTGAATAATAATAACTCACAAATTCTATAATGATTTAAGATTTAGAAAAAAACATTATTCTTGCAACAATGGTATGAGATTGGTTGAAGTGTTATTATCCCAATTTTAAAGGTAAGGAAATTGAATCTCAAAGAGATAAGCTGATCTTTCCAGGATTTGTAGAATAGTCTCCTTATCCTACATCCAGTATATGTTCTTTCCATCTATACCCCTAGATTATGAGTTAAATTGTTCTATTCAGCTCCAGAGGGCAGAATTTGGATAGTGATTGTAAAAAGGCACACTTAGGCTCCCCTATAAAGAAAAAGTCTTCCTGAAAGTTAGAATTGCCTCCAAAGTGAAATCAGCTTCCATAGGAAATAGTGGGCTCCTCATCAGCGTTGGACTTCAGCTGAAGGCTGCCAGGGATATTATAGAAAGGATTTCTGTTCAGGAACAGGTTACAGTAGATAATTTCTTCTAACTTTGCAGTTCTGCAACATATTATATTTGTTATATATGGTACTTACCATTATCTATTGCAAGCACTGTGATATTGTATTGGTCATTTTTTACAAATGCTGACTCTCTATCCAGGACTTTAGTGGTTACCAAGTTCCCTGTTCTTTCATCAATTTGAAACCAATTATCTTCATCTTTTAGCTTCTGATACCTAATTAGCAGATGTGAAATGGAAAATGACATATTCTAAGATCCATCATTATAGGAAATGCATGTCCCCTTTCCCACATTCCCAACTAAACTACATTAAAAAATTAAAAATAAATATGATTAAAAAGTTGCATACCTCAAACCTTGACTACTGAGGGTTTCTGGATCCCGTGCAGTGTATCCACGAATTTCTTTCCCAGCCGCTATGCCATCTTCAGATGCTATAACAGTTACAGGAGGCTGGCATTCAGGTCCTTCATCACTATCTTTGACATTGACAATGACAGAAGTTGTGCAAGTTGTAATGCCTCTGGAGTTTGTTCCTTTAGAGAACTCAGCTTCATTAACTACGCCAACTTGTAGAATAACTTGGCGAGCAGCTTCATAATCCAGTGGCTGTTCAATCAAATGCATCTTGTTAGTCAGTAGGAAACAATATACATAGCAGGCCCATTTGTTATTTGGGCTATAATTTCTAGACATAGCAAACAAAAAAGGGAAAAAAAATGCAGAGCTAGATTCAAAGATGTGCTCAAAATAAAAGCCAAAATTACTAGAAATTAATTCAATAGACGTTCCAATACAAACTTATGAGGTTTAGGCAAATGTTTCCTATGTTACTTCTTATGTTTGGCTGATCAGCACCAGTCGTCTTCTTTTTTTAATCTGCTCTTAATCATAAGCAGAAATGCTGAAGAAGCGATAGAACACTACAATTTGAATAGTCTCACATTCCACATTGTATTGCTTCCTCTATTTCTTTCATGCAAAGGCACAAATAGTTAAGAAAGCATAAGCCCAGTAGGCTAAGGAGTTCTAGTGATTCATTAAAGAAGTACACTTCAAATTTTTTTGGCAAAAATACTGTAAATACAACTCATCACATTCAAATACTCAAATGGCTCTGTTGGAAATTCCCTTCAATAATATAGAAAGCAGCCCATCCAAACCTGCCCATTCTGTAGAATTCTTGTTATAAAAGAAGCTATCATTATTTAATTAACTATATAGAGTGTTTTATATGTGTGTGTGAGTGGTTGCATAAACATATACATATAGATAGATAGATAGATAGATATACACACACATATATAACATAATTTGAAATCATAATCAGAGATGATAAAAACTCATCTGTATCACTGCAGTTAATTTACCTTGACGACACATAAGATGCCTGCATTTGTATTAGGGTCAGTAGTGATCTGGAATTGTCCATTTTCATTTCCCTTTAGAATAATGTATTTAGCTCTTGTGTGAGGAGTGTTGGGTAAATCCTTGTCCTCTATTTCCATACGCAGAATTTCTACATTGATTCTGTTTTCTTCCACCTCTGTCACATACTGAAAAACATTTTTATTATGATTTCATTATATACATAATTTCTAAGAGCAACACACTATTTGCATTCCCCTCCTGGCTTCAGCAAAAGAGTCAGGTCAAGTCAAGTTGACAAGTATTTGTTAAGTACCATTTGTCAGGCTCAATGAGTTCTAAGTGCTGAAAGCAAAAACAGTAACTGCCCCACAAGGAACTAAGAATCTAAGGGGGGAGGGCAGGGAGAAAACAAGTGAACAACTATGCAGTTACAAGATACATACAGGATAAATTAGAGATCATTTCAGAAGTAAGGTGCTAACATTAAGGAGGACTTAGAAAGATGTTTTGCAGAAAGCAGGTTAGCTGAGACTTGAAGGAATCCAGGAAGTCCAAAAGTCAGAGATGAGGAGGGAGAGAATTCCAAGTATGGGAGACAACCGGTGAAAATGCCTGGAGTTGGGAGATGGAGTGTCTTGAGTAAGAAATACCAAGGAAGCCATTGTCACTGGGGAGTAAGGTATAAGAATAGTGGAAAGGTAGGACTTTAAAAGTCAGAGGGTTTTGTGTTTGATCCTGGCGGAAATAGGGAGTCACTGGGATGTATCTAACGGGTGTGTGAGTAGGGTAACATAGTCAGACATCTGCTTTAGGAAGATCAATTTGATGCTGAAAGGAGAATGCTCTGGAGTGGAGAGAGATTTGAAGCAGGAAGATCAGACTTTTGCAATAGTCCAGTTGCGAGGCAATGAGTGCCTCACTAGGGTAGTAACAATGTCAAAGAAAAAAAGGAACATTTATGAGAGATGTCATCAAAGTAGAATTAGTAGGACTTAGCAAAAGATTGTTTAAGAGGGGATGAGAGTGAAGAGTTAAGGATGACACAGAGGTTGTAAGCCTGTATGACCTGGAGGATGGTGATGCCTTTGACAGTAATAAGGAAGTTAAAAAAACAGGGAAGATTTTGAAGAAAAGATAATGAATTGAGTTCTGGACACATGAAATTTAAGATGTCTACTTCAAGACATCCACTTGAAGATATCTAGTAGGCAGACGACTGGAGATCAGGAGAAAGGTGATGGTGGGATAAATATATCTGAGTTTCATCTACATAGAGATAATAATTGAATCCATGGGGAGCTGATGAGATCACCAAGTTAAACAGTATATAGAGAGAAGAGGGCTCACGACAATTTTGGGGAAATACCCTCAGTTATTAGATGTGGTCTATATGAAGATCCAGAAAAGGAGCTCAAGGAGTGGTAAGACAGGGTAGGAGGAAAACCAGAAGAGAACATCATCACAAAAACCTAGGGAGAAGAGAGGATCAAGGAGACGAGGTGATGTACAATGTCAAAGAACAATGAGGATTGAAAAAAGGACACAAAAAGTAAAGACATAGATATTAAGGGTCAAGTCACAACACGAAATAACATTTTAGAGTTTTACTATGCTTAATTACCTCCATCTACCCAAATACTAAAGCCAGAATCTCCTTCTATCTCTATGAACCTTCATTAACCATTCACACCTTACTTTCTTCCCTCTCTTGTGAACATATACAGATATTTCTTTTTAGCATATGCCACTTTCTCTAGATATGACAAGTAATAATATACAGTAGTGGCAAAGATTTATGGAGGAATATATGCACATATTATATAAAGTATATGTGTGTACATATATAGAGTATATTTATTTGTACAATTATAAGAAACATAGATAAGATAAACACTTCCTAAAAGCCCCAGTTTATATAAATGACTTATTAAAATAACTAATTTTGAGAACACTGTACACAGTAACAACCACGGTGTGTGTGATGACTGGCTTTGATAGACTTAGCTCTTCTCGGCAATGCAAAGACCTAAAACAATTCCAAAAGACTCATAATGTAAAACACCATCCACATCCAGAAAAAAGAAATGTGGAGTCTGAATGCAGATCGCAACAGACTATGTTTTTCTTTCTGATGGTTTCTCCCAATCCTTCTAATTCTTCTATATAATGTGACTAATGTGAAAAAATGTTTAATAGGAATTTGTATGTAGAGGCTATGTCAGATTGCATGCCATCTTGGGGAGGGGGAAGGGAGGCACAGGGAGAAAATTTAAAACTTATGGAAATGAATGTTGAAAATAAAAAATAAATTAACTTATTAAAATATAAAATAACTAGTTTTATAGAGAAATCAACTAAAAAACTAGTTGAAACCACTAACAACTTCAGCAAGTTTGCAGGATATAAAATAAACCCACATAAATCATCAGCATTTGTATTTACTACCAACAAAACTCAGCAGGAAGGAATAGAAAGAGAAATTGCATTTAAAACAACTGCAGACAATATAAAATACATGGGAACCTACTTGCTTATTTCACTTTGCTTGAGTTCATATAAGTATTCCCATGTTTTTCTGAAACCATTCTATTCATCATTTCTTATATCACAGTAGTATTCCATTATAATCATTTCCATAACTTGTTCAACCATTCCCCAATTAATGGGCATACCCTCAATTTCCAAGGATTATATAAACCCAAAACAGCATGGATCAAATGAGATAACATATGCAAAGTGTTTAGTAAACCAAAAAGTGTCATATAAATTTTAGCTAATATTATTAATAATATTATTATTAGTGGAAAGATCATTGGATTCAAAGTCTGAGAAATCTGATTTAAAGTCTTGGTTCTGCCATTATCTAATTGTGTGGCCATAGGCAAGTGCCATCATCTCAGTTACCCAACCTGTGAAATGAGGTAAGCTGGATGACCGCTATGATCCCTTCTGACTTTAAATCCTATGATATTATGATTCCTTCAGGCTTAGAATGTCATATAAATTTATACAAAATCAATTGTTTATTTGCTTACACTATGAAGTGCAAGGAGTATCACTTCCCCTCAATACCATAGGATTAGTATATTCTATGTCATATACTACTTAAATGGAACTTAGATTTAGTACATTGAGAAACCATATATATATGTGTGTGTGTGTGTGTGTGTGTGTGTGTGTGTGTGTGTGTGTGTGTATATATATATATATATATGCTACTTTTATTGTTTGTTCCATTCTCCTACAGGTATACAGCTGAGGAAAATATATTGAACTATTCCATTCTCCAATTAAAAACTAGACTGAAATTAAGTTGGACAAAGGAAGTAATTTTGCCCTTTAACTACCTGAAGCAAAGTTATTAACTATATTACTTCATTACTTACATGAGTTAAATAAATAATAATCTTTTGTATCCAGCCAGGAGTTGGGATTTATGAGAACTGAACTTAGAAATTCCACTTCCTGCACACTACCTCCTAATCCTTTCACTTTTCTCGCTAGCTCATTCACACTAAACTTGTTATTTGCCCTTATTATGACTTCTATTCTCTCGATTCCTTCCTTTTCTTTTAGTCTGTCTTTCCCCTCCATCTATATTAACCCTTGTTAATATGGACTACTTGTTCCCCATCTTTGGTAGAGCCTCCCAAGTCAGATACACTGTACCTTGACCCCAACATAGTAATGTCATTTTTGGTCCTTTTCAAGAATGAAGGACAATAACCAACCAACTATTCAATCTTGACTCAATGGTCTACTAGTTTAATGATCATAGTTACTATTCTAGAATTCCTTATACTTTTCACTATTCCAAACCTACAATCATCTGCCAGTAGCCTCATGAGTTTATTTCAGGGAGAAGGGAAAGGGAATGGTAGTGAAACTAAAGATTTCTTCAAAGATAACAGGAAGGCATAATTCTCTCAATATTCTGGATCTTTTGACCATCAGTTTGGAGGTAAGAGGATTATCATGATATTTCCATTGAAGTATTATTTTCTTTCTTAGATAAATTCTACTACCATATGTAGTATTAAACACTAAACAGAAGTCATCCATAATGAATGTTCATGGACTCACAAACCTATCAAGTTCTGAGGTCGAGTGGGGGGTGCAGTGTGAAACTTACAGAAGTTTTTTGGAAACTTGGAGCATTATCATTTTCATCTCTAATGTCAATAGTCAGTACTGTTGTACTTGATAAACCAAAACTCTGGCCAGCCATATCTCGTGCTTCCACATGCAACGTATATGTAGGACATGCCTAGAAAAAAAATCAAAGTCTGTAATGTTCCTCATTCCTGTAATAGACAAATCCTCAAAGTCAGCATGCACATTCTCTAATGTAACTTGCAACATTTTGGGGACAAATAATAATAATAGCTAGCATTAATATAACACATTAAAATTTGCAATGCCTTTTCCACATATTATCTCGTTTAATCCTCACAGCAACCTAGGAAAGTAGGTATTATTATCATCCTCATTTTAGAGGTGAGAAAACTAAAGCTGAGAGGTTAAGTGACTTGCCTAGGGTCACACAAATAAGTAAGTGTCTGAGGCTAAATTTGAATTCAGGCCTTTCTGATTCCAAGTCCAGCAATCTACTCATTGTATCACTTAACTGCCTTACAAATGTGAAGGCCAAGTTCATCAGATGTAAGCATAACAACAAATTCAAAAGCGATGTTTTAAAATCCATTCAGTAGGTCAAGACAAAACTCTCATGGAGAAAGGTTTGATCTACTTGCTAAACAAGATGATCAGAAAGTACTTCTCAATTCTGATCTTAAGTGGTTCTTGAAGAATTTTAAGTGACATTCAACTTATTGTTCCTTCTTTGGAGTTTCCCACTTCTTTGGAATTGTTTCAGTCTCAATTATGCATTTTCATAGGCAGAAGCTGAACAACTCCACTTAATTTAAAATTTCTTAGATTTTTGTTTGGCTGTTTTCATGTCCTATATTTTGTTTTGCTTCCTATCCTCGCTTCCTCTATTAAACCAGGCTATCCCATTTCTGACTTTTTAAGAGAAGATAAGGCAGGAAGCTTTATCATATTTGTCATTTCAATATGACTTTCTGTCCCACTTGTAAAATTTTTGATTTGCTAAAATTTACATCAATTTTGTAAGTGGGCTTTTAAAAATTTTACCTTTCCCTAAATTTCCCTTTCACTTTGGACATAGAACTACTTGGTTTCATCTTTTGGTTTTTTTTTTATTTTTGAATCTCATGTTTTTGTTTCATCTGCTATTCTAAAAAACTGTCTTTTTAGATTGTTTAGCTTATCTCCTATCTTCCAGAAATATTGGTACAACATTGGTGCAACCTTTCACCTCCACTTTGATATCTCTTCAAAGTTTTCTTTTTCTTAAGTTGCTTGCCCACTGCTATGAGTGAATTATTAATATATTAGAGGACCAATCTAAACTCACATAACCATCAATTTTGCTAAGATGAGTATACCAATTTTGTGAATAACAACTGATTTCTACCATGGATTTTATCCTTTCATAAAAAGAAACTGAGAGGTAAAGAAGAGGTGATGATGCTTATGATGGTGACCTTCCCAAGTCATCTATGTCCTTCTAAACACTCTAGAAGCATACAAAAAGGACTTCAGAGAAAAGGCAACAAACTTCCCAGCAAACAAACTCAGCAGTTACTCCAAAAGCAACCTCACAGAAGCCAGATAGCCATCCCAGTGGTGTTGCTTATTATATATGCATAGCATTGCTCAGGAAACGAGAAAATAATTTACCTCTCTGTCAGGTGACAATATGGTAGTGATTACACCTGTATCTGGATGGATTGCAAAATGCTTTGGGCTTTCTGGAATCTGCTTCAAAATGGTATATTTCAGACGAGTATGTAGCGTATCAGGCTCATCCTTGTCCGTGGCTACCACCCGTCCCACTGAAGTACCTGGAGGGATAAATCAAATTCTCTTAAACAACTGAAAGAGTGATTAAATTTGTTATTTTTTGATAGAGATGTGGTTGTAGATAATTCTTTCCAAAAGGCCAGGAATAGAAGAATGTCTTTATAGAATGGGTGAGGGTCATGTGATCATATTTCGAAAGTTCTTAGGTTCTCTACATAGTCCTAAAATGAATTTCAGTTAGATGGCTGTTTTAATTAATGTAATTTGTATTCTACTTAATCTATGTTTCTTATTAATGTGTAAGAGTTCTTCTCATCCACCTCTAGAGAGAGAATTGATGAACTCTGAGTGCAAATTGAAGCATAATTTTTCACTTTATTTTTCTTGCTTGGTTGTCCTCACATGGCTAATATAGAAAAATGTTTTGCATGACTTCATATTGTATAATCAATATCAGATTGCTTGCCTTCTAAATGCATAGAGGGGATGGAGATAGGAAGAGAATTTGGGACTGAAAAAGATTTAAATGCATATTAAAATAAATAAATAAACTCTCTCTCTCTCTCTCTCTCTCTCTCTCTCTCTCTCTCTCTCTCTCTCTCTCTCTCTCTCTCTTTAAAGAGTGGTTCTTATTTTTTCCCCAGTTTCTTGACCTTTTGCCAGCCAATGCACTCTTACATGTCATCACTATGTTGAAGAAAGGAATGACTAGAATTAAGATAAGGAATGGTACTGTTTTTGATGAAGCACCAATGAAATTATAACTGTTCATTTTTTAAAATTGGGATAAGAACTGTATTAACTTATGTCAGTAGCAAAAATACAGATGTTATGTGATAAGCATCATTGACTTAAGACACCAATGTGTGACCCATCTTTGGATGCTCATGGACTACCTGGAGACCACACTTTGAGAATTACTCATTATTTGATGCCCCATTTGTTAAAATAAATCATTATTGAAAATGTATGCTTTATGAGATTACTAACCTTCATATTTCCCTTGTAAATGGTTACATTTGTGGTCTTCAATTTTGTCTTTTTTTGTGTCCTTTTGAAAGGGAATTATTATATCCATACTCATACATTTTATCTTTTAAGAATCTTGAAATGTTTGATAACAAAATGCAGAAATATTTTGTTTGTTAACATATTTACTTATTATTAAATTGCATATAAGCATTTTAAAATATTTAAGGTTTTCAAAAATTGTGTCATTAAAATATTTTCTACCTTTCAGGTCCATGATAACCACAACTTGCTCATTGGTGGCCTCCTTGATTTTTTGTGATTCATGTTTGCCCGGCACGATGTATAAGAAAATTGTATTCCTATAGTTGCTTTACTAAGTTTTGTGATTTAGAATTTGCCATTGCACATAAATATTGCACACCTCAGAGCTGTTTATATTCTGTTCCTTTATAGGATAATTGGGAGTAGGGTAGTGTAATGAGAAAAGCACAGATTGAGCCTGTTGTTAGGAGAACTTGGATTGCAATCCTGCCTCTCAATTATTAGCTGTGTGATCATCAGAATGTAATTTATGGTCTCAACTTCAGGTTATTCATCATTAAAATGAAGATAATAATATCTACTTCCTAAGGCTGTTATGAGGATCAAATGAGACAATATACATAAGGCAAACTCAAAACCTTATATAAATGTCATTTACTTTTTTACAAATAAATCAGTAATTTTCAAAGTATAGTCTCAAGATAGTCCATGAGCATCCAAAGATGCTCTACAGATTGATGTCTTGTCGTAATCATGCTTATAACAAAACATTTGTATTTTTGTCACTGACCTAATTTAATACTGCTCTTATCCCAGTTAATTTAAAAAATAGTGTAATCCCCTAAGAAAAGTTAGTGGCTACTTGAGTTCAGTGCTAACACCCAAAGAGCGTCACTCTACATTCTTATAATCACTCATTTTTCTTAGATGTCTAGACCAGTTTGAAATTAACTATTTAATTACCATTGAAAAGTACAGTATCTAATGATTGTCACAATAATGATAATAACAATAGCCAGCATTTATATAATGCTTTACGTTCCATCAAGTTTCAAATAGTATCTCTTTATCCTCACAACAACCTTGAGAGGTAGTTTCTATTATTAACCCCATTTTATGGAAGAGAAAACTTAAGTGACCTATTTGCCCAGAGTCACATAGCTAGTAAGTTTCCGGAGCAAGTTCCGAAATCAAATCTCCCTTATTCCAAGTACTATGTCACCTGATTGCCTGAAAAGATTGCCTACCAATTGTACTCAATAACCTGGGCAATAGACATCATTTTATTTTGTTTTTCTACATTGTTTTTCCTTTCTGAATTATCAAATCTTTTGAGTTGCTATAGATCTCGTCTAGGATATCCTGTAGAAAGTACTGTGGGTCATAGCACAGTCAAGACAAAAATAGGAACATCTGAAAGACATCACCACCTCTTATTTGAAAGCTGTTCAAAATGTCCTTCCTGAAAGTGATGATCACCTTTGGTAACCATATAGCTCACTGTTTTATACCTCAATACTAACAGAGAATTATTGAACTAAATTCTCCTGTGTTTACATCTCTCAAAGAACCAACCAATTTTAATGCATACATGTGATACATGTTCTAGGAAGGGAAAATTTAAGATGGCCTTTTGTTCTACTAAATCAAATACTTCTTTAATAACCAACAAAAATAAATATTAAGGTCCCTCCCAACCCCAAATCTCTGATTCTACAATGGGATTCTCTATTCTACTTGTCTTTTAGTCAATTGTATTATTATGAAAATGAGGTCTGCAATAGAAACTGATTGATAAAATCTTGCCTGTTCCTTTCACATATACACACATATACATATATACACATAAATACACACATATATAAACTCACACATAGGTGTTTGTGTGTATATATGTATATACATACATAAGTATATATGTATATATATAAAATCAGAGATAACCAAGATACTACTAACAACTAGTCTACAATATTTTATGGCAGTAAGAAAGTAGGCACATAGATCAGTCATTAATTATTTCTACTTGGCATTTTGGAAGTAACAGTACTGCCCATTGCATTCTTGTTATCTTCCTCTCTTTTTGAAGGTTTAAATCTGCTTTCAAAACTCTTTGGCTTCCAGTATGGACCTCTTCATGCATAATTGTTCTTCCTATCTTTTTCATGCCATTCCCACTTCCTTTTATATTGTATATTGGCTTCCTAAATGTTAAAGTCTAAATGTGATTATTCTGCTGTCATAAAAAATTATAAAAAATCATCATAAAATGCTGGGAAACTTGTTTTACTTTGAATATATTTGTTTTCTTCCAGTTTATGCTAAAAGTGTTCTCGGGAAGATTCAGTTTAGTTGTGTCTCATGCTAAATTTTCTTTTCCCTCTCCATAGTTTTTCACTGTTTTGTATTAGTAAGTTTTCTCATCTCTCCCATAATGTTCTGCAAATGAGCTTATACTTTGATTTGGTGCTTTCTCTTGCTTCCACGTATCTTTATTTTGCAAGAGGAATAAGTGACTTCTAGTTGGGGTGGCTTCTGAGTAATCTTGACCTATTTATTATGGTGCTTTTTTATATTAGTTAACCTTTTCAAAGAAATGGTGATAATCAGGATGATTATCTTATCTTTAATCCAATTCCCATTTTTAATCAATAGTGTATTTAGATATGTCAAAATGGAACTGATATAGTTTACAAAGAGGGTCTTTTTTCAAATTTAATGCGGCTTTTTATTTCTATTCTAATTTGTCTAACAATAACCAGGCATAATACCTAGATATTTGCAAGTTGTTTCTATTCTGTCAACAAGAAATTAATCTGACTTTTGCTGTTGATACTTTTTGGTGCCTTTCATGCCCATTGCCTTCCAACTAAATTTTTAAATAAAGTATTCCTGATATACAGGTTTGGGGCTACTCAAAAGCTTTCCACCTTGGGGTCATACTTCTCTTTTTATTGTTAGCCGTCTTCACCTGATCCCTCCTTTGCAATTAAGCCAACAACTATCAAGATATCAGTTAAATGGTTTAGAAGATTTTGTTGAGTTTTTCATAAGACTATATGTACTACATATAAATTGTACTTAGCTGGATGGTGGTCAACTTGCCTATAGTCAACATGAGTACTGATTATGAGATGATTAAGTGTCCTGTGAAATGATTTCTCTTGTTGCCTTTGACTTCTCAATGAAACCAACTCATCTAACTCCTTTAATTGCAAGTCCAAGGAGGACCTCTGAGTTGTCCTTTAATTTGGTTATAATTTCATTAGGTCTTCTGGTTTTATTTATAGCAAGAATATGTGTGTATATACATGTACTATACATGTATGTATGTATGCATTGTGTATATAGATGTATTCATGTGTATATATGGATGTGTGTATATACACACATATGTGTATCGTGTACATATGTATGTGTGTGTATATAGTCAGGCAATAATAAGCATTTATTAATCACTTGCTTTGTGCCAGACACTGTACTAAATGCTAGGGATACAAAAAAGGGTAAAAAACAGTCTCTGCCCTCAAGGAACTTACAATCAAATAGGGGAGACCAGGTAAATGATTCAGGACACACAAGATACATACAATGAAGATCAAAGGTAAATGCAGAGGTGAAAGCACTAAGAAAGGCTTCCTGCGTAAGGTAGAATATGAACTAAGTCTCGGAGAAAACCAAAGAAATTAAGAGGTAGCGATAAGTAGGCAGAGTATTCCAGGCTTAGAAGACAAGGAAATGGAGTATTGTGTGTGAGAAACAGTAAGTGCAGCTGGATCATTGTGTAGGTAGAAGAGAATGAAGCATAAGAAGACTGGGAAGGTAGGAAGTGTGCCACTGTCCAAGAGAAGAACTTTAAATGTCAAACTTTGTATTTGGTGCTGGGGGTAAGAGGGGACCACTGGAGTTTAGTGAGTAGGTAAGTGACGTGATTTGGCCTGTGCTTTAGAAAAATACTTTGACAGCTGGGTGGATAATGGACTGGGGAAGTCTTGAGGGGAAAAGATCTGAGTGGAGAATGTGAGGTAAGGAGTGGAGAAAGACGAGGGAAGGAGAACAATTGGAAGACTATTACAATAATTCAAATGTACTGAACCAATGTGATGTTTGAGTGACTAGAGAGGAGACATATATAGGATTTGCTATTAAGGTAGAAATGGCAAAGTTTGGCAAGGTATTCATTCAATATGTAGGATGAGTAAGAGTGGGTAGTTGAAAGTGAAACTGAAGGATGGTGGTACCCTCAACAATAATAGGAAGTTCGGTAGATGAAAGATGAACAAATTCTGTCTTGGGCATGTGGTGTGCTTATGAGTTCAAAGCACTAGTTGGCAATACAAGAGTGGAGCTCAGAAGAGAGAGTAGGCCTAGATATATAGACCTGGGTATGATGTATGTAGAGATGACAATTAGCTCCAGCATAGGATTTGATGAGATCATCCAATAACATAGTGTAAAGCAAAAAGAAAAGAGGACCAAGGAAAAATCAATTAATTCAACAGGCATTTATTAGGTACATACTATATACCGGACATGGTGTTAAGCCTTGGTTTTAAAAGATAGAAATGAAAGCAGTCCCTGTGCTCAAGGAGTTTCCATTCTACTTGAGGAAAGAAATACAAACACAGCTATTATAATTGTAAATGTAAAAATATATCATAAGGAATCAGGAAAGATCTCTTACAGGAAATGGCACTTGAGTCAAGCTGTGAAGGTAGTGAAGTGTAGCAAGAGGTGGAGGTGAAGGGGGAGAGGAATCCAAGAAGGGATGACAGATTGTACAGGGGCCTGGAGGTAGGAGATGAAATGTCAGTGTGGTTTTCATGGAACATAGAGTCCATTACAACATCAGCCTCAAATATTGGTTGCAAACATATTGTGAGGGATTTTAAATGCCCCAAAGAGCAGTTTCTATTTGATTCAAGAGGCAATAGAGAGTAATGGAAGGTTTTCCAGCATGAGAATAACATGGTAAAGTTTGAACTATTACAATATAAATTCAAGACCTGCATAGAGGATGGAGTGGAGAAGGCAAAGAATGATACATAGACACAGGAGACCATTATAATAGTCTAAGCAAGAGAGATGAAGACTTTTGGTAGGATTATGATCACTTCCTCAATTTCTTGGTCATAATAAAGCAGACATTTTAATAGCACTTTAGAATTTACAGAGCACTTTATATTGCAGTTTGTCCTTCATTCTCAAAGAGGACCAGGACATCAGGATGATGATGACATGACTTGTAATTGTATTGGATTTGAATGAAAGGACTGTGCAAAGTTGCCAGCCTCACTTTCTCCTGCAGAGCCATCTAGGTCCAGTGGCCAGATACAGATCAGGATGACTGGAGATGGCCCCAGATGCAGTGGGAGACCTTGGCCTTCTTAAGTTAAGGTCTTTCCGAATTTCATTTAAACCATAAGAAAAGTCCTGTGAGGTACGTAGCTCTTATTATTCAGAAACTGAAGCTTGGAGAGGTTTTGTGATTTGCCCATAGTATTACTGCCAAGGTCAAAGGTGGGAAATGAATTTAGGACTTCCTGTCTCCAAATCCAGCACTCTAGCCTCTACCTAGGGTAATTCTTAGAAAGGACACACAATCCACTATATTGACCATATTTAAAGCCTTTTTAGCTTGGTAGAATTAACCAAAGCTTGTATTTTTCTGACAAATCCTTCAGGATTGAGGAATCGCATCTATACCATGAGACATTAGAGTAGGACTTTTATGGAGGTGGGTGCTGATTAGTTATAGTAAATATAACTAGGAAAAATATTGCAAAATTGTTATTAAATACTAGTGAGTCTATTGAACATGGGCAATGTTTGAAAATATGCTTAGCCCACATCTCTTTTTGTATCTTTTTCCTAGCTAAAAAGGGAATATTCAATTGTCATTGAACTAGTTCTGATCTACACAGACTTCCATTCAATAAATATTTATTGAACAAATGAAGGGGGAAAAGTATCATGCCTGTTTCTGGTTATTGTGACTGTCACTTCATTCATTAGTATTAACTCATATTTGCTGCATTTCTAGTATTTTCAAGGTATTTGTCTCTAGGGGGGAAATCCTAAGGAATATTTCCAAAAGACAAATTAAATAGGATAATTTCATTTTTGCTGATTTTTTAAAACTGACCATCCCTGCCTTTAAAGAGCTTATATTCAACTAGGAAGAGATGAAAAGAAAACAAATTAGTTATTGAATCATTCACACATTTCCTGAATCTACCTCAATACCATATCCATTTTTCTCTATAGGAAAACTCTCCTTTCCATTTCTTAGACTACATAATAGCTCCTCTACATAAAGCCACTGAGGTTCCTTTCACACTGAGAGAGTGTCAGAGTGTACACAAAGGTCAAGTGAGCACAGATATAATACTCTCTAATTTAAGAGATTTTGGTCAAATAAAACTGACAAATATAAAATACTAACAAAAGATTGTAACTGTACCCTATATTATCATCTGAATTTAGAGATGGTGTGTCAGAGAGAGAGAGGTGTGTTAGAGAGAGTGTCAGAGTGTACACAAAGGTCAAGTGAGCACAGATATAATACTCTCTAATTTAAGAGATTTTGGTCAAATAAAACTGACAAATATAAAATACTAACAAAAGATTGTAACTGTACCCTATATTATCATCTGAATTTAGAGATCTTGAGCATTAGCTTTTAAGAAATTCACAGTATTATTGTAGCAAATTTAAATTAAAAACATGTTTTAATTATAATTACCCCCCAAACCACCAGCATAAAATGTAATGATGAAAAAGAAATACATTTTTAAAATACTGTTAACACAGGTTAAATTTAATACTTATTTTAATATTTTGATTATAATTTTCTACTTACCCACTCTGCAATTTTCAATCACATTAAAGGTAATCATTTCTTCAAAGCATGGGGCATTATCATTGTCATCTTCAACTTTGATGAGAAGTGGGAGTGGCAGATCCGTGGAGTAACCATCTGGTGTTGTTGCATAACCAGTTATCTACAATATGGAGAGGAGCCCTCAGAAATTCCTTAACAGAGTATAAGCTATATTCACAGTAAATGAGAATTAAGAAAACAATTTCTTTTAATCATGGCAGGACCCAGGAATTAATACTGTAACCAAGATGCATCCACATTGTCCTCTTTAGATGACTCCTCTTTTTTTTCCTCCTTATCTATATGTCTTCTGAATTTCATTTACGACAGTTTCCACCCCTTCCAACCTTACTTCTTCCACAGAATTTTAAGTCAAAAGATCCTACCTGTTCAGAAGCCAGGCCTATTTACTGTTCTTTTCACAAAACACTCAACTCTCGACTACAAGCTTTTTCACTAGTGGTCCACCCTATCAGAAATTCTCTCACTGATCATCCCCACCTCTAAATTTTTATACCTTCCTTCAAGTCTCACCTAAAATCCCACCTGCTGCAAGAAACATTTCCCAACGCTTTTTAATGCTAGTGACTTCACTGTGAAATCATCTCTGATTTATCCTGTCTGTACTATATCTACACTTTCCACTCCCACCCTGATTTGATTGTGACCTCCTTGAGGACAAGGAAGGTTTTTACATTTTACCTTAACCTTTACCTTTCTTTGTATCCATAGTACATAGCAGAAATTTAATAAATGTTTTTTGAAATGACATTGAAATCTGTTCTCTAAAATTTAGGTCAGTCTATGTCTGGCTTTCCTCTCTATCACAAATTCTAAAATATAATAAACATATCTCTTCAACATATCATTTCTTTCTCAGTAGCCACAGATTTATTTTTGGGCACAATCAGGTCTAGACTAGCCATTTTCTTTGTGGCTTCATCCATCTTTTGAAGGATGAAATTATTATTATGACAAGCTCACAAATTATTAGCTCCTCTTCCTTTGGAAGAGAGAGCAACAACAGATGTCCAGATAACAGAAGTTCTCCATCATTACTACACCATGTCTCTGTGCCAAGCTTGTGATGTGTTTCACATATCAGATATATATATGTATAATATATGTGTATATTATACTTATATATTCATATATAGCCCTTCTGTCCAGGTAATCTATAGTTTTCCCACAGGACAATATTTCTGGTTTCTCCTTTCATTGATCTTGATCCCAATGCCCTCCACTATGATTCCCCATATGGTTCCTGAATTTTTTCACATGAGCATATCTTCCTAATATGTACTGCTATTCTGCCACCTCTTCCTTTCATCCTTTTGGGTAAGATATATTCAAGTTATGGGTGACTCATGTCATTAAGTATTTTAATTGGAATCTCTGATTCACCTTGCTTTTTACAAATATTTCATGCATTTGCATTTAGATTCTGAACTATATACTTTATTACTGACACCTTTTTTTCTTTAATCATACTGAGCATCTTTACTTCCATTCTTCTTCACACATAGTGTGTGAAGTAGCTATAATAGCTACTTTCAGATATACTTTGGTAGATACATATAGACAGTTTTCTTCTTCCTTTTTTAAATTTAAATTTAAGAGTCTAGCAAATTCATTTTTAAATCAACTCTTATTAGGTACTCTATCTCTGCCCAAACTCATTGCCATATTTTAAGTGGTATTCCAAAATCCAAATCCTGTTACTAATTACCCTCTTCTTAAAACAGACAGTCATATCTCAAATCTGCTACTTTGTTCTGCCTCTTGTCAAAGTCAGCCACATTCCACAATGTCACACACATTTACAAGGAAAACAGTCACCAGTATTTTTGCTAGTCCCATGGATCTCTTCTTGCAAGGACACACTAATTAGGGAAGCTTAATATTTTAAAAGTGTAATAGAATTTAACAGCACCAGATATGTCATATTTATCTAGTAGAATTATTTAAAAGGGTTTCCTTTTTAAATTTTGAGACTATCTTTCCTAACAGACATACATGGTCCTTCAATAATTTTAAATCATATGCTTATACATGTATATGTACATATATAGGTAAATATTCAACTTGCTTAAGTTTCTCCTATGCTTTCCACTGCCCTAGATATAAAAATGGGAGAAGCAGAGGGAGCAAAATCTAGCAGGGTAGTATGCGATTTGGTATTTTGGAGGGCAGGATGTAACTTTATGACACTTATGAAATTTTGTGTATATTTCTCATTCCATCCTCAGGGAGAAAATATGATGTTGGTAGATCAGACATTGTTATTAAATCATATCTTTTACTCTTTTCTTTTTATATGAAATGATTTAAATATCTCTTTTTTTAAAAACTTGTGACTACTGCTAGAACGTCATAAAATGAACAAAAAATGAAATTATTCTCCTTAATTTGTGTTTTGGAAATATTTCTTAGGACTTCTTTCCCTACTAGAAAGCAAGTTTTTGAATGTGCTTCAAAATTGATACTGGTGTAGGCTTAAAATAGTTAATTAGTGTTTAAATAATGAGTATGAAACAGGAAAATGCTTACTCCCCTCTCTTCTCCATCTATAATAATAAATCCAGTTTGATGATATTTTACCACTAAATACATTTAAAGGAGTAAAATAAACATTTTACTTATAGTAAAATATGATATAACAATGAAATTGAAGGCCTTTAAATGTTACTATTTCAGAATACAAGTCATTTCCCAATTGAGAAATGATCAAAGGATATGAACAGGCAATTTTTGGAGGAAGAAATTAAAGATATCTATAGTCATATGAAAAAATGCTCTAGATCTCTATTGATTAGAGAAATGCAAATCAAAACAATTCTTAGGTACCACATCTCTCCTGTCAGATTGGCTAACACATCAAAACAGGAAAATGATAAGTGCTGGAGAAAATGTGGGAAAATTAGAACACTATTGCCTTGTTGGTAGAGTTGTGAACTGATCCAACCATTCTGGAGCGCAATTTGAAGTATGCCCAAAGGGCTATAAAAATGTGCATACCCTTTGACCCAGTAATACCACTTCTAGGGCTATATCCCAAAGAGAACATACAAGGGGGAAAAGGATCCACATGTACAAAAATATTTATAGCCGCTCTTTGTGGCAAAGAATTGGAAATCAAGGGAATGCCCATCAATTGGGGAATGGCTAAACAAGTTGTGGTATATGAATGTAATGGAAAACTATTGTGCTATAAGAAAAGAGGAGCAGATTGACTTCATAAGAACCTGGAAAAACTTATACGATCTGATGATGAGTGAAGGGAGCAGAACCGAGAGAACATTGTACACAACCACAGACACATTATTTCTGTGATGACTAACTTTGATAGACTTGACTCTTCTCAACAATGCAAGGTACTAAGGTAGTTTCAAAAGACTCATAATGGAAAAGACTATCCACATCCAGAGAAAGAATTATGGAGTCTGAATGCAGAATACAGATTGAAGCATGCTATTTGCTCCCTCTTTTTATTTTAATTTATTTTATTTTTGGTTTTGTTTCATCTTTGTCATGATTCATTTCATTGGTTATAATTCTTCTTTACAACTTGATTATTGGGACAATAAGTTTAATGTGAAGGTATATGTAGAACCTATATCAGACCATATGCCATCTTGGGGGCAGAGGGGGAAGGAGAAGGAGGGGAGAAAATTTGGAAGTCAAAAACTTGTGGAAGTGAGTGTTGTAAACTAAAAATAAAATAAGCAACATATATCTAAAAATAAATAAATAAAGTAAATGGAAACAATTTTAAAAATGTGACTGTTTCTAAATCTTAAGTACTAAAGTACTAAAACAGTAAATAATTCAGTATAACCAATTCAGGATTCTACCTGAAAACTATCATATGTCTCACGGTCTACAGCACGTGTACAAAAGATATCCCCTGTGTCTCTATCAATGTAGAACAAATTGAAGGGCTCTTTGTCTACTCCAGGTCCACTTATAGAATAATAGATGGTGTAGTTTTGTGCAGAATCAGACTGGATCTAGAAAGTTTAAAAAGGAAAGAATAATTATAAAAAACAAGGGTCATAATACAAATCTAAATATCCAAATATCTTGGAATTTGGGGCTGTTTCTGACCACCTTGTTTCCTGTGTATGCTGTCTCACCCAGTTCTAACTCTTTCCCAGCCACCTGTTTATGTGCATACTTAAGAAATACAGAATCATAGAAACTTAGAGCTCCAAGAAGACTTCTGTAGACATGCTCTTGTTCACCTCCCCCACTTTATTTTACATGTTAGGAAACTCATGTCACAGTATTTTACCCAAGGCTACATATAAAAGGGCAAGAGTCCACATCAAGCCCACATCACTTGACTCCTAGGCTATTGTATCTTCCACTACTTCACCGTGCTTTCTAGTTTTCAAGGTCCAGAGAGAGTTGCCTGCCATGTACCAAACTATCTGTCTCTTTACTCACTTCTCAAATCATTCATTCTTTTGAGTAGGTTTACCTCACCCATTCTAGTCCTTATGCTAAGATGGAAAATCACCAGGCTACTTCACAATCACTTTAAGAACACCTTACAATCTACTCTGCTGTTGCTTCCTAAGATTCTCCAGGTCTTATTATCTGCCCAGCCTCTACACACTCCAGACCCTGGGGCACTGCCATCTAACCTACTGGTGCAACCTTACCACTCATCCCACCACTACACCCTTAGGACTTCCAGGCCTTCCTATCCAACCTACAGGATGGATTTTCTTTTATGTGTTTTCTCCCTCAATCAGAATTTAAGCTCCTTGATAGAAGACACCATGTTGATTTTTTAAAATACATTGTATCCCTCAATTAAAGGCACAATATTTGGCAGGTACTGAGTACTTAATAAATGCTTTTCCATTCATTCATCCACTCACAGATAATGCCTTTTCTCATGCCTTTTACTATATGTCAGATTTATCATATTGTGTGATTCAGCTGGAAATATATTATGTAGTTAAACATATGACTCCTTTAGGATAATATAAAACTTCAGTGCCATTACCTGTTGAATTTGTTGTGGAAATGGACCTAACGAATTTTCCATTATTGAACAGGGAATTGGTGCCCATCTTCTTTTGGTTCTCTTAAGAGCTCTGTCTTTTGCATGTCTTTTCATAGGTATCTGAATGTGGCAGAAGGCAAAAAGAAGATATCATAGATTATAAACACATAAATTGAAATTTCACAGCTACAAATGTAGAGTGAAATTAGGAAAGTTATCATTTAGCATAAAGCAAACATAGTATATTCTTGATTTGAGAAGAGAAAAGACACATTTTTAGTGACATGCATATGTGCACACAAATACAGAGAAGTGCCCAGACCAATACTTTCAACTCTTTTCCACTTCCTGCTTCTGTACCTTCTCCGCAGTTCCCATGTCCAGCCCCAAACTCACGGTGGGTCACCCCTACTCTTGATAAATCAGAAACATAATCATCAGTCATAAAGGACATTCTGAACAGCTATGGGAAATCCACAAACCAAATGATTCATTGAGAGATGATCAAAAATACTACAATTTGAAGTGGTATAATACCAGGCAGTAACGTGTGTGCGCGCGCGCGCGCACACGCGTGTGTGTGCGTGTGTGTGTGTGTGTGTGTGTGTGTGTATGTATACAAGGAGTCTTCAAAGCTTTAATGACTTAAAAACATTCTAGGATTTTTGGGATTCCCTGTATGAACATATACACATATCTGCCAAATTTTTAGTACAGGAATGCTTTCCTTTACACACATACATGTCTACACATGCAAATGTGTTCTGGGAAATGTGTAATTTGAATTCTTATAAATCAAATAAATAAATAAATGATTAGATAAAAAATAAGATAAATCAGACAGTTTGGTGTAGCTGAGAGTGTACAAACTCGAAGTCAGGAGACCTTCAAATCCTGGCTCATATACTCACTAACTGTGTGATCATAGGTACGTTACATTATTTATTAGAGCCACAATTTCCACATACGTGAAATAGAAGTGATAATCCTCACAGTATCACCCTCCTAGGAATCTGAAGAAAGCATTTTGTAAACCTTAAAAGGCTGTGTGTATGTGCCCATGTGTGTATATATGGAATATACATGTGTATGTATGAATTATTGTACTTAAAATGAACTAGGAATGCTACTTTAAGAAACTGGATTGTAAATCCTTTTCATTTTATAGCTATTTAATTTTTCTTTTAGTAAATTAAAAAGTTTATATTGAACTTGCACCTAAACAACAGCTTGGGAGATGTTTTTTTTAAACAGACATAGCAATAAACAAAAATACTTCAAGTTTTTATCTATTGTACCTTCTTTTCTGGGGCTAACAGTGCAATCTCTATCTTTTTTTGTTCCTGTTTCTGAGAGTCTGAGAGCAAAATATCAAAGGTTCTTTTCTCAGAAGACAACCCAATGTTTTTTGTTGTATACACTGAACCATCTTCCAGAATTCTGAAGTCAGGATCACTTGAATGAATGAGGTCAGCCGATTTGAGACACTCCTCTAGATTAACTGCATGGAAGAAATTTGACAGGGATTTGAAAGATGCAAACAAAAAGCGAACATGTTTTACAGGAATGACAACTGCTTGTTACAGCATGATAAGGGTAGGTATGAACCTAACTATATTTGAGTTATGAGTGTCTCTTTTTCAAACCAATTCAATTCCATTCCACAAACACTTATTAAATGCCCACTAGCTGCAAGACACTGATGCAAGTCAAGAATACTAAAAAAAAAAGGCCCTGCCAATAAGAAATTTATATTCTACTAGAGGAATATTGTAAGTTATACAAGTAAGTAAATACAAAGTTTACACACAGCAATCTTGAGAGTGAGAGAGACAGTGCTAACAACTAGGCTGATGCCAGCAAAAGTTAGGGAGTCATATCTTGCATTAATTTTGTGTCATAATTTCATAATAATTAAACCTATTATATTTAATTCACTTTAGTTATATTATCAAAAATATGCTGTTAACAAAGATTTAACAGTCTTTTCCTTCTGGACACCAGAGTTTTGTTCTGTTTTGACCAATGGAGATGAATGTGAACACAGAAAAGATTGAATTTTACTTCTGATTTTCAGAATCTGCTTCTAACTTGCCAGATCACATTCTTCCATCATTGATATTAAGTTACTTGATACTATCTAAAGATTTATTTATAAAAATGTTGAATTTTAAGAAAAAAACAGGATTAGGAGATGCTGGAGCCAATTAAAAAAGCATTTAAGTTCCTCCTGTGATGAGGGACTCTAGTTCTCACAAAAACAAAATTACCTGTCTCCCCATAGGGCACACAATTTTTTTTTCTTTAACTTTTTTGACTACACTCATTAACTTGCATGTATCTTCTTTTTCAAGCAAAATCTCTTTTAGATGTTTATTTGGATTTCAGCCTTTCATATATGACATCCTTCAAACAGTCATAAACTTTATGCTTTCAATAGGATAATTTCTTCCCCAAATAAGAAGTAAAAATATAGCTCCATGTCTAAAGACAAAATGCTTAGTTCTCATAAGAGGGTACTAATGTCCACTTTTTTTTCAAACAAAATTTATGCTTGTACAATTTAATTTTTCTTATGACAATATGGAGGCTTATATGTATTTATATCTTTTGCCCTTTGGATCTTAAAATCTGTATTATAAATTCATAGGATTATAGACTCATAGATTTAGAATGGGAAGGAACCTCAGAGGTTTTTAGTCTAATCTCCTCATTTTGCACATAAAGAAACTGGGATCCAGAGAAGCTGAAACTTGCCCAAGATCATCCATCTAGGAAATCATAGTCAGGACCTGAACAGCCCAAATCTGTTGACTGCAAATGCAGCTCTCTCTCCACTGCAAAACTCAAATGAACTCAGTCCATTGTGTAGCATTATTAAGAATTTATTAGGTATCTTTTGGGGGTGTTATAGCTATATAGCAACAGGATTGGAAAGTCTGGTTGAAAAAATGAGAAAAAGTTGTTCAGGCAAAAATAAATGATATGCATTTCCTCAATAATATGACAAATGCTAACTTTCCGTAGTACCATTAAGAAATCAGCAATGTGTTCTTTTAAAAAGACTGAAAACTTCTTCATAATAGTCTTCAATTGATGTCACTGTATACCACCTAGTATGCTAAATCTACAGGTCACTAAAATAAAAATATTTTATTATTAAAATAATTAAAATTATATAATAATGTACTCGTTTGGGGGGAATGCAGGTGAATGTGGACACTACTACAAAAATGCTCAGAAGATTCATCTTGGGTTGAGGTAAGGCCAATTCTTTAGTCAGCAAAGCCAATGCTTATGTAAATATTTTTAGAACGCCCTTTACTTATATGGGCTCATAAGGCTTAGAACCTGAAGAGAGCTTCAAAATTATTTAATCTAACCTATTCATTTTATAGGTGAAGAAACTGAGGACCAAAAATGTTAAATAATTTACTCAAGGTCCTATAGCTATTAAAACTTAAGATGGAACTAAGACTTTTGGGACACCCTCTATTCAAGGGTATGTTTCTGAATAAAGAGTAAAGATCAGTGAAGGTCCCAGATGAGGTGGCATAGCAGAAAGAGTGCTAGATTTGGAGTAGGAGGACCTGGGTTCAAATCATGGGTCTGCTGTTTATTTCTTCCACAACCTTGGGTAAACTGTTTAGCCTTTCCGGGCCTTGGTTTCCTCATCTGTAATTTGAAAGGGCTGGACAAGATGACTTCTAAGGTCCCTTCCCATTATAAATATATGATCCTTACAAATTTTAGCTACAAAGTGAGGTACACCTACCTCATAAACCGGTAGTGATGGTGGTTATTGTGATGAGAACAATAGCTCACATGCTATTAGGATAATATGAAGGTAGATTTGGTTTTGTTTCCCCATAAGTAAAATTTATTGTTGTTTTTGCAGTTTGGATTCTTGGTATTTCCTATCGATATCTAGTGATTTAGAGAACTATGACTTGGGAACTTTGGAAGTAGATTAGTTCTTTGATGGCAGACACAATGTTTCTTTTCTTCTTTGTGTCCCTGGAGCCAAACTTAGTGATTGCATATATCAAATATTTTAGAAGATTTGCTAACCTGAATTTAATTTAATTGATATGGGAGACATTTAGGTTCATGGGTTCTAAAGAAATAAACTTCAACTACTTTAAACCTGATCTGTGTTCCTTCATTTCCCTTGAAGGAAGAGCAAGAAAGCATACTCTGGGATTTCAGGTATCCCTAACCACTGGAACAAAATAAGTAGTCTGTCCATCATTATAGGCCCAAATTTATATAAGGCAGTTCCTACCTGGCTTTTATCCCAGCTCTTAGAAAAGCCTTAAGCAAAATGTAGAAAATTACAACTTTGAAAGTCTTACAACATTTTTTCTCACCTCTGCCTACAAGTGTGTCAGCTTGAAGATGAGAGGGGACTTTAAGAACGACTTTCTTACAAGCATCACAAAAGAAACACAGAACCTACAAAGGAAAAAATGCATTAAAGGGAATTACATATCATCCTAACATTTTGCATATTACTGGTATGTCATAAGACATGTTAGTTTCTTACAACAATCAAAATTTGAATCTTTAAAATGCACCTTTAACAATTCCCTTGAAAGACTTAGAAAAGTGACCTTAGAGATTTTGAATTAAAAGGAAGAAGAACATTAGCCTCATAAAACTGAAATTCAACTTTCAACCAGTCATATAAATTCATATATTTGTATATAATATGAAAAGTGAAATAAAATACAAAAATGAAAATATATGAAAAATTCATAAATTAATATAAATAAAAATACTGATTTCTTAATTCCTTAATTCCTCATCCTTATGGCCAAATAATTTATTAAAATAATCACATATTTCATTCTAATTTCTAGCAGAGCATAAATACTTAATTTATCTCACTGGAGGTTGTCAAAAGGGAGTTCTATTCTTAGCCTGACTCCAAACTGAGGAGTGGATAAGCAATTGAAAGAATTCAAGAAGTGAAGGGTTACTTTGCTATTTATCTCATATAGTCACTACTAAAAGTCACCATAAAATATAAAAGGCAGGGACATCAGATCTTAAAATTTATCATGTAGTTCCAGTTTGGTTTTTTGTTTGTTTCCCTTGGAGTGTGCTCTATATGTGTATGTGTACGTGTGTGTGTGTGTGTGTGTGTGTGTGTGTGTGTGTGTGTGTGTGTGTGTATGGGAGGGAGGGAGGGAGAGAGAGAGAGACAGAGAGAGAGAGAGAGAGAGAGAGAGGAGGAAGGGAGGGAGAGTTAGCTACTCTGCAAGGATCACTGCAATTTGTCAAATAAAAAAGTTCCTAGCAAAGTTGGAATGCCCACAGAATAATGTGTCATCTTTCTCAGAATTCTTCAGTGAAAAGATATTTATTTAATCTGACTCCTTTTGTTAGGGAAGGGATTCCTGTCCATTTTTGCAGCAATAACTTTTTTCTTTTTGGGTCTAACTTTGGTTAGGAAGACAGAATAAAACCTCATGAACAGATTAAACCACTTTGAGGTCTTGTGAAAACTCTCAAGTGAAGCTGAAACTACCCAAACCACGAATGAAAGAGGGGGAAAAGGCACATCTGGTACTCCTTTCATCATGGATATCTTTAGACACAGAAGAGAGTCTCATCTGTTTGACTGTTTTAAGTCTTCTTTCCTCAAGTCAGTGATTTCCTCAGGTCTAAAGTGATTTCTTAGAGTTGATTTAGTCCTGCGTTTCTAAAAGAACATTCTTATAAATAGTGTTCTAAAGTCATTCTGATTGTGGTTCTTAGGTGCAGTATGTGGGGGAGATAATCTATATAAATAATTTATTTAGAAAATCAGCAAAGTCCCATGCATTTTATATATCCATATGTGTGCACAGATGTGTGTTGTATTTACTCCTACTCTCTTACTCTTTCTGCCCCAACACTCCTATATAGCATTACAGATAGAACCAGTGCGAACTATCGATGCCTACAAGTTTGAGCAGGCACCAAGAAATGTAAAGGGAGGGAACAGGTGTCAGGAAGTGAAACAGGTGTGTCATAGATAAGGCTCCTGGCATCCCATAGGGTACTGATGATAGTGTAGTGGGAAATAAAAGGGATACAGAAAGAGAATAAAGAGAAAAGAGGGTAGTGCTCCTGGAAAAGGATTCTCCAACACTTGTGCTTGTTCCTGATATCATTCAAGTGGTCATATTCCTTCTTAGAGGTCACTTTTAGGCTGTGATTAGAGCCAGAGTGGGTCAACTAAACCATTAACAAGGGTAAAATGAATACATTTGCAAGGAGACACTTTACTCAGCAAATCCATCCTCCATGCCTTGCACTTCTTTGGTGGATTAGTGAAGCTCAGCCCCATAAAATATGTATTTTAAGACTGGTTGACCTAACAGCCTGGAATAAAGGAGGGAATTCACTGCATATAGTAGGAGAGAGATGCAGCACCTTTTAAGAAAAATAAACAAATACATACACAGGCCCAGTCGCTAATGTCTTGGTAAAGTGGTGTCCTATTAGACAGTATCCTCTCCCACACCCCTTCCAACCTTCTTTCCTTCCTTCCTTCCTTTCTCTTTCTTTCTCTTCCTTCCTTCCTTCCTTCCTTCCTTCCTTCCTTCCTTCCTTCCTTCCTTCCTTCCTTCCTTCCTTCCTTCCTTTTTTTTCTTTCTTTCTTTCTTTCTCTCATGGGAAATGCCTGGATTGGACCTAGAGCACTAGCTCTCTCCCTGGATTTTCACCTTCCTTTTTCTAGGTTAGGGGTTCTTAACTTGGAATTCATAAACTTCAAAAAAACTATACTCTTTTTAAAAATAATATAAGTGGTTTCCTTTGTAATCCTAAGTATTTTATGCATTTAAAAACATTATTTTAAGAAGGGGCCCACAGGCTTCACCACACAGCCAAAGTCCACGATACAAAAATGGTTAGGTACCCCTGTTCTCGGTAGAGGAGTCCTTTTCTGCACTTTCCATAGGTGCCGACTTGTGTGAGCGCACACTTTCTGTCCCCGGGATTCCTTAAGTGATCAGCAGCCAAAGCAGCTTCTCTCAATCCTAATCCCCTTTTTTCCAAATAGCTTTGGCACCAGCTCATGCTATTAGGTCGCGTGCCTACGGAAGGATCGTATTTCACTCACTTTTCTCGGGGGAAAAAATAACTCAGCTGCTAGCGGAGCAGGAAATTCCCCTGGAGCGGGATGTCTCGGGGAGCTGGTTAGTTGGACGTCCCTCCCCCCTCCTTTCCCCTTTGTTAGGGCTCAAAGGGAGCAAGCTCCCTACAATAATCCCCACGGTCCATCGTTTCCCTCACCCGGTCTTCAATACCCTCCGGGCCGGCAGAATAGGGGCAGGAAGAGGCTGCCAACACGCTTGACTATCCTCGCTAATCCCTTGGCTCTTACTCACCAGGAGAGAGAAGAGGAGATGCCTACAGAGGATGCTCCTCAGGGCGCCGCCAGGAGTTGGTGCCATCAGAAGCGTTCCCAATGGTCAGGGTAGGCAGCGACAAGATGAATCAGGGCAAGCAGGTCCCCAACTGCAGGCCCCTAGCTGGAGGAATATGCTGCCTCCTCTGCACCAGTGGAGAGTCAGGAGAGGAGTGAGGAAGGACAGAAGGAGGAGGAGCAGGAGAATGACTTTTCTTTTCTCCCCCTCTCTTTCTTTCTCCTCCCAACTATGTCTACCCCCTCTTGCCAAGGGGTTTTCCCTCAAATGTAGAGGGTGGGGTACCAAATCACCTCAAAAACCAGCCAGAGGCTCCTCGTTGCAGCACCTTTCAAAACTTCTGCTACTTGCCACATAGGCAGGAGCAGAAGGTAACTCCCTTGGTCCTCAGCTCTTCTCCTCCCTACCCCCCAGATTGATGGTATGAAGTCCCTTGCCAGTTATTACCCATCCCTTCTCCCACCCCTTCTCCTCCTCCTTGGCCTTATTAACCTGCTCTGCCCCAGGCAAAGAGACATGGATAGTGCAGGGAAGTCAAGTTGGCATCATTCTCTCTTGCTCCCTTCCCCCACTTCCCATTGCCATTGGCAAATCAAGGGACACAAACAGGTATGCAATCACCTTCTTTCTCATCAGTCTGTTATCTCTTGATCTAAAGCATTTAGGTGTTGCCTTGTCACAAACAGCATTGTTGTTCTGGAAGAGATGAAGTCTTCTAGTCTGAAGCAGTTTAGCTGTATATCTGTTCTCCAGTATTCTTCCCTTCCATTTAGGATGCTACACAGGACCTTAACCTAAAGGCTTGAGAGAATCTAAGAAGCTATTAAATTAGTAGTCTGTCAAGAATGGTCAGGTAGAAGCTGGGAGTATCCCTTCTTTTCTTAAGTTTTTTGTTGTTAATGCAATTGTATAAATTGTTTTTCTTGATATTGTTGGATAGTCTCTTATACAAGAGTAAAGTACTTTAAAGGCACTCATCCACTTTAGTTGCTTTCAAATCATAGAATTTGGGCCCTGAAAGGAACCTAAGCAATTTGATCAAAACACTTCATTATAAGGAAATGAAGGCCTAGAGAGATTAACCTATATAGTCATGGCTACACAATTCTCAGCCTAGAATCCAAGTGTCTTGATGCTTGATCTAGTCCTATCTTCAATTACACCACTCAGAGACCTGTTAATGTGAAGTAAAACAAAAGATTTCACTAAGTTGAGTATGTGAAATAGGCCACTGATGCAAAGCTTTGACATCTTGACATGAAACACTTGTATAAACTCAATGATATCTACTCTTCTTCATCTCAAAAATAGAAGGCTGATACCATTTCAAATTGTCAAATTGAAGGAATCATTTCAAATTGTCAAATGCTTTCCCCCCAGAAAAATCAGTAATGATTTATTACATAGACACTGTGAGGCATAAGAAGAATATGACATGACCTTGTCTTCAAGGACCTTATAATCTAGTTGGGAAAACACCACAAGTAAGAGATACTTCATTGACACTAAATCACTGCTTTCCCTCTATAGAAACTTGAATGGACCTGTGATTTTATCACCTGGGGGACTTCTTCACCAGCGCAGATCATAGCCTCTCTACTTCATCCTTTTCGGTTCTTACCCCTCCCCCCTTTTTCTTATGAGTTTAATAAAAGCACACAGAGACATTTACAAATACAACGAAAAAGAAAAAAAGATTATGCATGGAACCAGAAATCTCTGTCATGTCCACCTTGCTAAATCTAAAAAATTTTAAACTATTTTCTAGTTTTCCCAGAAGCTTTTCATCTCTAATCTTATTTTTTTTAAGGGTGGAGATTTTTAGATATTCCAGTGATTCTTAGATACTTTCTTGACTTATTTTCCAAGGCAATTGGTTTTGATGGAAGATACCTTGCTTTTATATTTTCTGATATATTTTCAATTTTTCACTTCTCTTTTAGCATCTATTAACTGATTTCTGTTCTGATCTAATTTTCATAGTTTGTTACTTGATAAGGGTTTTCTGCTGTCTATATTAAGCTGTTTAATTTTATTATAATTATTTCCTTTAGAATTCTCCCTCATTTTCTTCCCCATTCTTTCTTTTAGAGCGCTTATTTCATTTATACAATCATGTTTAACTCTTGCTTTATTGTTCTAAGAATTCTAGTAAAGTTTATATAGCAAATTTGTGATTTTTTTGAGGCTTTGCATGCAAATGATGTGAAGCTTTTCTCTTCTACTAGCTTTGTGTCTTGATCATCACTGTATCTATATTTCTTTGTCACCAATGTTTTATTCATTTTTCCAACCTTACTTCCTAAATTGGGACATAGTGTCAGGGCTGAGCTCTGCCTTCTCCCACATACTGTATATGCTTATGTATGCAGGCAGGAAATAGTCACTACTATCCCACTATAATTTCATACTTTGAGTGTTGGCTTTGGAGGATATTCAAGAAATCAAAGAGGGAAAATAAATTTAGGTTAAAATCATAAGTCAGGAAGCAACAAATTGTTTAACCTTGTATTTATCACTAAAACTTGGTAATGCAGGAATCATGACTGGAAAATGACTACGGAAGGGCATGCTTCATTCAAAAGACCATAGATAAAAGGGAAGTACAAAGTAACAAATCATATTAAGAAAATATAGTTACACATAAGAAAATCCAGGAATGTGAAAGGGGAAATTTGGTAGAGAGTATTTGGGTAAAAACAGATAGGAGGAAAAAGAGATGGTGTTATCCAAGGGATATACAACAAAGAGCTTTGACAGAAGGAGAAAGTAGATTAGGAGTTTGTGAAGTATAGCTTACATTTGTATCATATTTTATACATATCATCTGATTTGATCCTTATTAGAATCTTATGACGTAGATAACTACAAGTATTAATTTACCTATTCTTACAGAAAATGAAACAGCATCAAAGGAGTTAAAAGGTTCCATGATCATATAGCATGTAAATGTCATGGGCAAAATTCTAAACTCAGATCTTTCTTGACTTTAGATACAGCAGTCTTTCCAGTATACAATGATGCCTCTTAATCACAATCTTACCACAAACCAGTCACAGATCCATGATATAATAAAGATGGAGGTCAGTTATCCAGACCCCTGAAAGAGATTTTTTTTCTGCTCAGAGCAGAGAAGCTAAGAAATTCTTGACTAGCCTTTAAGGTAGAGGACATGATGAGGGAGGCCAACTAGGAGGAACTGGTTGTCGAAGTATACTAGATGAGACATTAGAGCTCATAAAACATCAGGAGAGGAAAATCTAGTAAGATTTGAAACATACCCTAGATTTGGAGAGATCAGATTCAAAAGGTGCATTGAAAGAATTCTATTATTTCATTATCAAAGGTCCTATAGGATAAGTCTACCTAAAAGAACCAGAATGCTGGCAAAAATTAAACTCAAATGATTCGAATACAAGTAATTCTAATAAGGAAAATTAAGGGAGCTATTCATATAACAAAGCAGATAAACAGTGAACTAATCAATTGTCTTACACTTACAATGCCATGTAAAAAATATGAAAGCAAGGGCATATGATAAAGAATGGATATGGGCAGTATGATCATGTAAGCATAATATTGGGAATATAAAGTTAAAAACATTGTGGTAGGGATGTTAAGAATAACAAAAGGGATTTGGAAGTTGTTATTGTTGTTGTTTAAGTTGTCTTGGAAAAATTGTCTAGGAACATTAAAGACCTGCTGTTTGAGATAGAACAATCATACAAATGAGAAAGAGAAGACAGAACTACCAAACTCTTATTTTGTTTCTGTTTTCAATGCCAAAAAGAATGCTTATTAGACCAGAGAGTATAGAATAAAGATGGCTAACAGGGAGTTGAAACCCAAGTAACTATTAAGATAGAGAACATCTTTCCATATGTTATCCTTAGATTCTAATCTATGATCTCATAGCTATGGCTACTCTGTCCAGGGGTTCAGACTGTACCCCATCTTTGCCTTCTGATCCTATATAATTGTTGTTTATGTTTTCCCATAATTCTGTCTTAGAGGAGCCACTCAGATCTCTAGAGACTTTTTCACATGTCTTTTTATATTCAAGTGTAGCACTCAGTGCTTTCTATCTGTTATTCCTGTACTTGCTACTATTACTACTGACTAGCCCACCTTATTTTTGCTCATATATTTATTGGAAGATTTGTTTTATATCGCTTATTTTATGCTTATTATTATTACTTAAACATTATTTTGTCAGTGTGCCAATGTGAATTTCAAACCTTGCAATTCTCAATAAAGGGTCTTCAGGAGTTGCTATGTCTGGAAGACAGTGAGTTAGTTAATAAACACTTATTAAGCTCCTACTATGTGCCAAGCAATATGCTAAACGCTCAGGAGACAAAGACAGGCTTAAGACAATTCTTGCCCTCAAAGAGCTAACAATTTAATGGGGGAGACAACAAGCCAAAACAAAAGCCTGCACAAACACGCTATATGTAGGATAAATAGGAACTCACAGAGGGAAAACATTAGAATTAAGAAGAATTGGGGAAAGCTTCCTATAGAATATTAGAATTTTAATTGGGACTTGAAGAAAGTTTGGAATACTAAGAAGTGAAGATGAGGATGGAGAACATTCCAGGTATGGAGAATAGCCAGAGAAAATGTCCAGAGCCAAGAGATAAAGTGTGCCATTCGTGAAACAGCAAAGAGACCAATGTCATTAGATCAAGGAGTATGTGGTGGGAAATGAAACATAAGAAAACTAAAATTGTGGGGGCAGGCATGTTATAAAGGACTTTGAGGAAAAAACAGAAGATTAATTTTTATCCTATTGGAATGTGGAGCTACTAAAGTTTACTGAGTAGGAAGGAACACCTAAATTATTGAAATAATGGGCTATTTGTAAAAGGGAAATTTTGGAATAAATCAGGCCTGCACAACATTTAGCCCATAGGTTTGTTTATAGACCACATGATGCTTGTGGACTGCAAAAGGATTTCAGGCAGTCTGTGGAAAATGTGAAGGATGTAAATGACAGGCAAATGGATGGCATTATGGGTGCTGATGAGTTTTAGGCATGGTAGTCCATTACATGTTAGTGAGATAATAAGGAATGGAGAGAGACTAGAGTCATCACCAGATAAGAGGCTGTTGCAGAAATCCCGGTATGAGTGAGGTACTAGAGACATCAGTTAAAGTGCTGGCAGTTAAAGTGCTGGCAAGATCAAAAGAAATTTAGGGGAAGGGGAAATGAAGCTTAGAGGCAGAGAGGTGATGGTGAATAGATTAAAACAAAGTTTTAGTGATGGTCTTACCTATCCTACTTTGTCTATCCTAAAGACTAAAAGAATAGAGATACCAATGGCAGAAATGGAGTCTTTGAGAATGGAATTTGGTTTGGTGTTTCAAGAGTGATAATAGACTTGAAGCAGAACTCAATAGAATAATCAAGATTTAAAGATGGGTGGAGAGGAAGTGGAAAGACATTTTAAGTGGTAAAACAACATGGCCACAATGTGGAATAGGGAATAGTATGGATCATAGGATCATAGAAATTTAACCTGATAGGGGACAATAGTACTTTGACCATACATGTTTATATTTCATTCTGTTAGTGCTAATTGCTTTTTTTTTAATTTTTAATGAGTCAAATTTTTTAGAGTATGAGTCTGAGGTCAGTTACTATCTTATAATGCATCAAAACTGCCCAAACATTTAGCATCAAATTCTGAAAACATTTGACACAATGAACAGGATTTTAGTGGCCATGTCATCTGACTCAGAGATTCATATCTTTACCATGGTAGTCTTGGGAGTTTGGTTATAGTAGTGATGGAGTTCTTAAGTCGTATGGACATCTGTCAAAGCTCTTTTTCTGCTAAAGCAGAACAGTTAATAAATTACTTATTTCTCTTAATAACCATTCCAGTCTTCAAAAGGCAGAGGAACTGATGAGCAGCTGTCTTTCTGGACTTAGTTCTCACAGATAAGCAGAAACAGGTTAATAGTATAGAAATTATGTAAACATTAAGAGCAGGTGACTACCATCATTATCAGCATCATCATCTCTGGCATTTTGAGGGGAGAGGGCCTGGTCCTATGATTTCTTCGGTATATTGAATTCACAATGAGGAAACTCCTTCTACCAATGCAGAATGATGCTTGGGGGCACTGAGGGATTAAATGATGCTCAAATTTAGTCAGCATGCATATTCTACAATTTTCAGAATTTTTTTTGCATGAAAGCATAGATGAAATGCTTGCCAAGTTTGCAAATGACACAAAAGTAGGAGGGATAATAAACATGCTGGATAACTTTGAGGTCCCAAATATTTCTCAAAAAGCTACAATGATTAGCTAAATTTCATAATATGGCATTTAATAAGGATAAATTTTCAAGTTCTACACTATCAGCATATATAAAACTTCAGCTAAGTACCAATGAAGAAGGTATAGCTAGACAGCAACCCTGTGAAAAATGATATGGGCGGGGGGAGGTTTAGAAGACTATGAGCCTTTTCTCAATCCTCATACTTGATTTTACAGCAAACTTCAACACTATAAATCACTCTCTTCGCCTTAATAATTTCTCCTTTATGGTTTTTTTTGGTGACAGTTCTCTTTCCTGGTTTTCTTCCTACCTATCTAATCACCTTCAGAGGTCATGCCCACTGACTGTGGGCCCACTGACTGATGTTCTACCCTGGGCCTTCTTTTCTTCCTCTGTGATGTTTTACTTGGTGATCTCTTCAGCTCCCACGGATTCAATTATAATTGCTATGCCAACGTTTCTCAAATCTATTTTTTCATCCTCAACTTCTCGTCTCACCTTTAGTCTCACATCTCCAACTGCCTATTAGACATGAAGTGGAATGAGAATATAAACTGGATGTTCTGTAGACACTTTGAACTCAACAGATCTGAAACTTAATTTATAATATCCACCCCCTTCAAACCCTCCACACTTCCTAACTTACCTTTTACTTCTGAGGACATCACCAACCTCTCAGGCAATCAGGCTTGCAACCTTGGCGTCATTCTCAATGCTTCACTCTGATTCATACAACATATTGAATCTATTAAAAATCCTATTGTTTCTGTCTTCACAATATCTCTAATATAAGTCCTGTTCTCTTCTCTAACACAGCTGCTACCCTGAGAAAGGCCCTCATCACCTCACCCAGGATTACTTCTAATTGGTCTCCCTGTCTCAGGTCTCTACCCACTCCATTTTATCCCACACAGCCAAAGTGATCTTCCTAAAGTGCAGGTCTATTTCTCTTCTCCCACTTAATAAACCACATTGATACTCTATTGCCTCCTGGATCAAATATAAAATGATCTGTATGGATTTTAGAGGCCTTTACAACCTATCTTTTACCACTTATCCAGTTTTCTCATATTTTTTCCTATATATTCTATGATCCAACAACAGTATCTTCCATACTGCTCCTGGCACTGAATACAACTCCTCTCCATGCTTTTTCTTTAGCTCTCCCCCAAGCCTGGAATGACCTTCCACCTCATCCCCTTCTGACCTCCCTGGCCTTCTTTCAGATTCATCACAAATCCTACCTTCTGAAAGAAGCCTCTCCTGCCCCCATCACCCCTCCCTACGCCACCGCCCATGCTAATGACTCTTCATGTGCATTTCCTCTGCAGTTACCTACAATTTCACACACACACACACACACACACACACACACACACAGTGGTTTGCTTGTTCTCTCCCCCATTATAAAGCTAGCTCTTTGAGTATTGTGGAAACACAATCAGGATAATACAAAATCTAGCAGCTTCTACATTAAGGGATCAAAGGGCTTGGAATATGATATTCCAGAGGTCAATGGAGCTAGGATAAAAACCAAGAATCACCTACCCAGCAAAACTGAGTATAATGCTCCAAGGCAAAACATGGATTTTCAATAAAATAGAGGACTTTCAAGCTTTCTCAGTGAAAAGACCAGAGCTGAATAAAAAATTTTACTTTCAAACACAAGAATCAAGAGAAGCATGAAAATGTAAACAAGAAAGAGAAATCATAAGGAACTTACTAAAGTTGAATTGTTTTGTTTACATTCCTACATGGAAAGATGATGTGTATAATTCATGAGACCTCAGTATTAGGGTAGCTGAAGGGAATATACATATATAGAGAGACAGAGGGCACAGGGTGAGTTGAATATGAAGGAATGATATCTAAAAAAAATAAAATCAAATTAAGGGATGAGAGAGGAATATATCGAGAGAGGGAGAAAGGGAGAGATAGAATGGGGTAAATTATCTTGCAAGAAAAAGCAATTCTGTAGGAAGGGAAGAGGGGCAGGTGAGGGGGAATGAGTGAATCTTGCTGTCATCAGAATTGACCTGAGGAGGGAATACCATACACACTCAATTGGGTATCTAACCCCACAGAACAGAAGGAGGAAGGAGATAAAAAGGAGGGATGATAGAAGGGAGGGCAGATGGGGGAGGAGGTAATCAAAAACAAACACTTTCAAAAAGGGACAGGATCAAGGGAGAAAATTGAATAAAGGGGGATAGGATAGAAAGGAGCAAAATATAGTTAGTCTTTCCCAACATGACTATTGTGGAAGGGTTTTACATAATGATACACATGTGGCCTATGTGGAATTGCTTGCCTTCTTAGGGAGGGTGGGTGGGGAGGGAAGAGGGTAGAGAATGTGGAACTCAAAGTTTTAAAAACAGATGTTCAAAAACAAAAAATAGTTTTTGCATGCAACTAGGAAATAAGATACACAGGCAATGGGGCATAGAAATTTATCTTGCCCTCCAAGAAAGTAAGGGGAAAGGGGATGGAGGGGAGTGGGGTGACAGAAGGGAGAGCTGACTGGGGAACGGGGCAACCAGAATATATGCCATCTTGGAGTGAGGGGGAGGGTAGAAATGGGGAGAAAATCTGTAATTCAAACTCTTGTGAAAATCAATGCTGAAAACTTATAATATTAAATAAATAAACAAATGATCCAAAAATAAAAACACTTTAGACTCTACAACATTGAATTCCCATTTGTAGGCTTTGTGAAGTGAAGCAAGGTGTGTTTTTATATTTATTTCAGGTTTTATTGTCACATGTCCTTGAAACTGTATCATAGACAGCTTTATACACATACATAAATCTAGTCTATTTCATTCATCTATATAGACATTTCTGAGATTACACTGAAAGCACCAATTCAAACATCTTTCAAGCCAGTGAAAAAAATGTCTTTTCATATAACTCACCACTGCATTCTATTCTGTTTTTCTATTCTATTTTATTCCATTCTATTCTCTTTTTTTCATGTTCTCTTCTCTTCCTTTGTCATCTAATCCAATCTAGTCTAGTCCAGTCTACACTCCTCTAGTCTATTGAACAGGAATATTCCTTGCTCACCGCATCCACTCCCAGATACAAACTCTGCCATCATCACTCAGTTTCTTCTCTTACACTCCATGCATAACTATCAATCGAGTCAGATCCTTGTTATTGCAATTTGACCAAAAGGTTCTCCCTTTTTCTAGTTCGGTGACAGGATCAGTCTATCTCTTTTACTCAACTGCTTCCCTCAATGCATAGAATGATACCCTCTTAGACCTATTGGCCTCCCAGGTCATCAGTCATGGAAGAAGAAGAAGAAGAAGAAGAAGAAGAAGAAGAAGAAGAAGAAGAAGAAGAAGAAGAAGAAGAAGAAGAAGAAGAAGAAGAAGAAGAAGAAGAAGAAGAAGAAGAAGAAGAAGAAGAAGAAGAAGAAGAAGAAGAAGAAGAAGAAGAAGGAGGAGGAGGAGGAGGAGGAGGAGGAGGAGGAGGAGGAGGAGGAGGAGGAGGAGGAGGAGGAGGAGGAGGAGGAGGAGGAGGAGGAAGAAGAGGAGGAGAACTGCCATTTATATAGTGTTTTAAGGTTTGTGAAGTGCTTTACATATATATCTCATATGATCCTCCCAACAACCCTGTGAGGTAGGTGCTGTCATCATTTTACGAATGAGGAAACTGAATCTGAGAGATACTAATTGACTTGCCAGGTTCACACAGAAAGAAAGTGTCTTGATACAAAGGATTTAAGTTACATCTTCATGACTCCAAGTCCAGTGCTCTATTACTGCATTAGCTGCCACCAGTCCTATGGCTTATATCTTCGCTCTATGTCAGTCACCCACAGAAATGATAGTATTTTAGTTCCCACCATCAGCCATAACTCTGCTGCTTTTTTTAAATTTTGAACTCTGAAATACCCCTCTTCAATCATACTCTCTTGTATTCCCTGTCTTCCTTATTCTTCCTAAAAATATTCTTTATCCTCACAACAACCTCCCATCTCATTCTTCCTTGCCCTTACCTTCACAGTCTTGGCCCTATGGTTAACCTGATGTCCAACTATATAGTGTCCTCCACCCTAGACTCTTTTGTTCCCTTGTCCTATTGTAATTCAGAACCTGCCAATCCTCAAACCTATACTACCCCGAACAATGATCTTTTCTTTCATGCTCCCAAGCTGCTGAATATTGATGAAGCCACATAACTATAATATTAGATCTTACTATAAATTCATGTTATCTAGTCTCAACTGGGACTTCACTGATGCATAGCAAAACTTTTATTCTTCGTAATTACTTTGGAATTCCATTCTTCCTAGTAACTGTGCTGAAACTTCTCCCCTCTCCTTAAGACTCCAACACTTCCCCAAACTCTCCACCATTGCTTTTCAGCCAATTCAGTTACCTTCTACTTAACTGAAAAAAAATAGAAGGTATCCACTCTGAGATGCCTCTTTTTCCTTACTTGATATTTCAAAACTCTTAAATCTTCACTAATTATGTCCATCTTGGTTTTTATCTCTGAGAAAGAAGTTGTTCCTCTCTTTGTCAAGACAAACATCTCAACCTATGTCTTTGATCCCATATCTTCCAATCTCTTCTAGGAGTTTATCCCATTGAATTGTTTTTGCTTCTCTGTCTGTCTGTCTCTCTGTCTCTCTTTCATCATCAGTCTCTTTATGACTCTTCCCACACTACATATTCATTTGATTGTGCTGTCCCCTCAAACCATCATCCTATATCTCGTCCTCCTTTCATTGTGACACATTTATTTTTTTTAAATCATCTCTACTCCTTGCTTCTATTCCCTCACCACCAACCCATCAACACACTTCTCAATCTCTTGCAGTCTCGCTTCTGATCTGACTACTCTACTAAAACTTTTTTTTCTCAGAGATCTCTAGCAGTATTGACTACTACATGCTTTGGCCTTTTCCTGTCTTTAATCCTTTTTAATATCTCTCCAGCTTTTGATACTCTTGCCCTCCCACTTCTTCCTCCTGACTCTCTTCTCCTCCCTTGACTTCCATGACATCGATCTCTCCTGGTTCTCTTCTACCTATCTATTTTCTCCTTCTTAGTATTCTTTATTAGAGTATCATACATCTCCTTCCCCTTTTAATTTTCTATTTTGAAAAATAAGTCTTCTGATGATTTTTGTACCTTTTTCAATTTCAACAACTTCAATAAGTGTTTATTAAGTGCCTACTATGTACCAAGCATTGTTCTATGCACTGAGGACATAAAGACAAAAATGAAAATGTTCCTACCCTAGAGACATTTCAATTTTCCTATGGCAGGGGAAAGGGAATGAAACACATACACAGATATATAGGTATGCTATTTCAGGGAGGACAGAGACAAGAGAACAGTAACAACTGGAGGGTTTAGAAAATGCCTTGAATAGCAAGGGGTAGAACCCAAGCAGAACTACAAAGGGAGATAAGGATTCCCAAAAGCATAGATGTTTATTGAATGGGATGTTTGTGGAGACAACTGAAGATCTGTACCTATGGTGCATCTACATGTAAGTTTCTGCTTAAAATATTATCATTAACCAACATGGTAATGTCAGTATATCTGGTTCTTGAGGATATTATCTTTTTTGACGTTAACTTCATAAAATTACTATATTAGAAAAAATTTGAGCTAGGGATGCATTTAGTGGTTACTTGCTTACTTATTTTCTTATGACTGTGCAATTGCCACAAGAAACTCCTTACAATGTGAAGTGATCAAAAAATATAAAGATATAGGTCATTTTAGATGATATCTGGAACACTTACGAAACAGCACGGTGCTCTTCTTTCATGATAGAGTCTGAGATTCTCTGGGATAAGAACATATCAACAGCTTAAAAAACAAGCCAGACAGCAGCTTAATGAAACAGAACATAGATCAATACAGATTTGCTCCACCTCTGCAGATGAAATAGGAGGGTCATGATAGCATTGAAAGAGAAGGATATTTGTAAAGGAAATTAGTCGTTACTGAAGATAATTCATACTCAATGGGACATCCCATCTACATTACGGAAAGGGTTACAGATGAACAAATGATTCTTAAGAGATGTGTTTTAATAATGATGCAAAATCTGTATAGCCGGACGGTACTAGAGAAAAAGTGTGCAACCTCACCATAGACGATGATACATTTCTGTGATTTGGTTGCGTAGTTTCCTTCCACAATTTATACTTGTTTTGAGAAAGGAAGTTTATAAGTCTTGAAAGCAAAGGGTGTGTAACACAGTGGAAAGAATGTTAGTAGAAAGAATGACACAGTGGAATGCCATAGTACCTTGGTTCAAATCCTACCTGCAACAACATTTACCACATGTATGACCCTGAATTAAGTTTCCTTATCTGTAAAGTGAAGCAATTGAACTGGATGGAGTATCCTAAGATTATTAGTGAATAGAAAGTATTCTGCCTCAAAAATTCATGCAAAATCTATGGGTAGTGATAATACAGGTGTAGTTATAAACATAGGACGTGGAAACATTGTGTTTGTTAGAGCATCAGAACCCCTAAAATAATGAGAACTTTCAATAATTCATTGGTCCAAATGCCAAATCATAGAAACATAGAACCTCAGAGGTCATCAAATCCAACCTGTACCTGAATAAGAATCTTGTTTACAACACAACAAGTAGCTTCATTCAAACCTCATTTGAAAACTTCCAGTGAGACACACTATCTCCCGAGACAAACCCTTTCTACCTTTGGATAGCATTACTTATTTTTAAGGGTCTTATTTTATTTTGTTTTGTTTTGTTTTGTTTCTACATCAAGCCTTAGTCTTTTTCTTTATATCTTCAATCCTCTGTTCAGAGCTCTGCCCTCTGGGGCAAAGCAGAACAAACCTAATCCCTCTTCCAAGTAACAACTCTTCAAGTATTTGAAGATGGTTAGCCTGTCATCCTAAATCTCTTCTCCAGGCTAAACATTCCTAGTTCTCATAACTAGTCCTTTTATGGCATGACTCTGGAGCCCGGCACTATTGTGGTCACCCTCCTCTGCATACTCTCCAAAGGAGGTTTTTAAAAAATAGAAATTTAGGATGCATTATTTACATTAATGTGAATAATACCTTATCTGCATAGAAAGCTTTATTGTTTTCACTATACTTTTACATCCATTGTCTCATTTGGTCATCACAACCACTCTTTAACAGGCAGGAATGATTATTCTCAATTTTACACAGGGAGAAATAGAGACTCAAAGATGTTCTGACTTACTCATGACCACACTGCTACTCAGACACGGAATCAGGACATCATAAGTTTAGGGTTGTTGGTCTTAAGGCCACATGAAAGTCTCCCTTTATTTATAGAATCTATTTATGGAAAAAACACTGGCAATAATTTTTTTAAGTTTAGTGCAGTTATGTATCCAAAAGTATCTTTCTAACAGTTGGCTTGTTTTTCTCCCTGTACCTGTGGACCCCCGAATCCCCTGTGTGCCCCAAACCTTGATATGCAAAGCAGCCAGCTCCAGGGAGCCACTACAATCCCGCTCTCGGAAAAGCACCTTCTTGACATACCTTTCTAGCTTGATGGATCCCTGCTCCCAATACAGATCACATGTTGTACTCTTAGTTATACTCCCCTTACATGAGTTGTAATCTGTGTATGTGTATATATGTGTCTGAGTTCTATATGGGATCCCTTTCTCCCTTTCTCTTTTCCCTTGTCCCCATTGCTTGCCAATAAAGCATTGCATGGAATTAACTCCCATGATCTGCGTTGTTCTCAGCATCTGAGTACATTAAGGTATTGTTTTCCCCATTTCTGCCAGGCCTTCTTGTAACCATAAAAGGGGTACTCAGACAAGGACTCAATCTAAAGACAGCCCCACCTGTAGGGCAGCATGGCATTGTGAGCCCACTCATAGAAAATAAAGATCAACAGGGGACCCTGCATGGTCCTAGGAGGGACTCCCCCATGACAGATAACTATCTCTAAACAGGAATAGAACCCAGATCTCTTGACTCCTGGTCCTATTCTTTTTCCATAATACCATACTTCCTAGGTATTTTATCAATTGGGGTTCTCTCATTTGTAATAGTTGGACATCTTCAGCATTTGACTCAAAATAATATCTTGGTATCAATTTAGAAGGTAGTATTTCTAGATTTTGAAGTATCTCATTACATATTCTTTTAAAAATACATTTTATTGATAGATTTTTTATATTACCAGTATTTTTCTCAGTTTTCCTTCCTCTTCCTACCCCCAAAGAGCCATTTGTATAATAAATAACATTTCAAAGAAAAAAAATCTTAAAAAGAGGAGGAAGAAAAATAGGCAAAAAACCCCTAAGTGACATATCAAAAAAATCTGAAAATATGTATTTGCAATGAACCACACCTGTGAACCACTTCAAAGGAGTAGGTGAAGGTATCTTCCCATATCTCTTTTGGGAGTCATGCTTATTCAAAATTTTCAAACATTCACTTTTGATGGTTTTGTAGTCCTTTGCATTGTTGTAGTCATTGTGTATATTGTATTTTATGGCATTTTCTATCCCAACATATCATTATAATGTTCTTGGCAGACAGGGCTCTTATTATTAAATGAAGTATGCTGAGTCAACAGTAAATAAGTATTTATTAAGCATTATTAAGCATCTGTGACAGACACTGGGCTAAGGGCTAGTTATACAAAGAAAGGCAAAACCACAGTTCCTGCCCTTAAGGAAATAGAATTTCAATGGGGGAGACCACACAGAAATAACTATGTTCATACAAAATATGTGCAATGTAAATGGAAGATAATTTCAGAGGCAAGACACTAGAGTTGGGAGTAGTAGAGGGACTGAGAAAGGACTGCAGAAGGTGGGGTTTGAGCTGAGCTCTAAGGGAAGGATGGGAAGCTAGGAGGCAGAGCATTTTAAGAATGGGGGACAGCCAGTAAAAATGCATAAAGGAAGGAAGAAAGGAAGGGAGGAGGAAGAGAGAGACAGACAGAGACAGAGACATGGAGACAGAGACAGAGACAGAGACAATTGGTCTTTACAACAACCATGGGAAATAGGTGCTATTAATTGAAGAAACTGAGGCAGAGGGGCAGAGTCAAGATGGTAGAGAACAGGCAGCACCCAACTGAACTCTCCCAACATTTCCCTCCAAACAACTCTAAACTAGCTCCTCAAATCAAATTTTGGAACTGAAGAGTCAAAAAGAGGTCAGAGTGAGATATTTTTCTAGCCTAAGACAGGTTGGCAGGAGAGGTCTGTGACACTATGGTAGGTGCTGGCCTGAAGTGCAGCGCAACAATGCCAGCTATGGGCTTTGGAGGCAGATACAATAGTAGTGGCAGCAGCAGCTTTGGGAGCTGTCAACTCAGATATGGTAAAGGAGTGGGACAACTGATAAAAAAGATATTACAGCAGACCCTTTCCTGGCACTTCATGCAGCTGGCATTCATTGGCAACTGTATTGCTCATAAGCAGTTCTGGGTCACAGTTCCAGAGTGGAGAGGAACATTTGTGGTCAGTCACAAAGGGGAGCAGGGACCTTAGTCTTAAGGCCAAGCAGAACGCTAGTGCTTGCAGTGGCAGGAGAGCAGGGGTCTAGTCATAGTTCCAGGGCCAAGAGAAGTGTTAGCACTTGTAGCTTCAAGGGAGCAGGGGCCCTTCCTGGGTAAAGATCAGGAGACCAGTGACTATATTTCTCCCCATCACACAACCTTGCAATCACTAAAAATTTGCAGACCTGGAGAACTAGCTTTGAAAACAGAAGCATAAAAAAGCCCAAAGTTTGGCACAGTGCCTTCTTCATCCACAGGTGAGCAGAGCCCAACTTTAACAAAAAGTTCAAAGTCAAGAAATAAGCTAGAAAAACTGAGCAAACAACAAAAAAAGAATACAATCATAAAAAGTTACTATGGTGGCAGGGAAGACCAAGACATAAACAAAGAAGAAGTCAACAACATGAAAGCAGTTACAAGCAAAGACGCAAAGAAAAATTCTAATTGGCCCCACACCCAATAAGAGTTCCTGAAGGAGTTAAAGAAAGAGATAAAAGTAGTAGAGGGAAAATTGGAAAAAGAAATGAGTGATGCAAGAAAATTATGAAAAGAGAATTAGCAGGTTGGTTAAAAAAAGACAGGCACAAAAAACCAAGATTGGCTCAATGGTAAAAGAGGCACAAAAATTCACTAAAGAAAAGAACTCCTTAAAAAGCAGAATTGGCCAAATGGTAAAAGAGGACACAAGACTCAAGAGAAACATAAAAAGGTACACATGAAAAAGTAATCATAAGAGCCTCAAGAATGTTGAACTGTATAAATTAAAAGCTAATTAACTAGTCTAATAATTTCTGCAACCTATTTTCAGCAAAAGAGATATTGCAACAGTCACAAGAACATGTGGGAAAAAATCCATAATAACCTGAGTAATTTAGCTAAGTGTCCCACCTACTTTTTAATTGTTTATACTTTAACAAATAAATGGCATATGGGGAGTGGCATTTTTAAGAAAATCTAAAAAGAAGCATTATTTCATGACACGCAAGTATTTCTTTCAGAGCTACTTATCAATCCATTTGAGTTGCATCTTGCCTTAAATATGATGACCCTTTTCTTTTTCAGTATTCTTATTAATGCTTTATAAAAAGGGTCAACTTAAAAATTGTCTGGTGTTAGGAACATATCAGAGAATTCATTAAGCAAATGAGCCAGATGGCCCTAAGGTATCTTACTCTTGAGGTCTAGTAAAAAAAAATAGTAGCATGACTCAATAAATCTAAAAGAAATTGCTAACTGGTGATTACAATGAAAACCAATTGCTGACACTGCATCTGGCACCATTTTCTCTGTGTTACTAATATACCATTGTCAGACAGATTAAATTACAATAAGCCTCTGTAGCTGCACACAGAAAATGGTGTTGTATTCATTATGGCAGGGTCTTTCCAACAAAAGTACTTATGAGTGGGCATCATGATGTGTTTAGGTTTTTTAGGACACTTAGATCAAATGCCTAAAAAACAAGAAAGTAAATGGGAAGAAGGAAAAAAGAGGGCTTCTGGTCCCATACCAAGTTGCCACCTGCCAGTTCCCTGATTCTTCTTTAATCATTTTTAAAAATAAATAGCCCTTTTCCTAAATACTTCTTACCTCTAAAGGGGTCAGGGTCAATGAAGTCAAAGATGTGTATAAAATATTCTAAACTCTTAGCTGGGAAGGATACCTAAGAGGCAGGTGACATTATGATCATCACATCTTCATGACTGACTAATCCAAGAACTTCAGTAAGTTTTCAAGGAAGGTGCTACCACTTTTCAATCCATCTCATAGTCTCTAAAAGTACATACATTATGATATTTGTCCAAAATGCATTTAAAATACACCACTGATCATTCATATTTGCATGTTTTCATACATGTATGTGATCTTAGACATACCATTCAAAACCTCCTGGAGTAAAGTCCATTCCTTACAGTTTGATTTCTATTTACCAATGGAAGGTCATTTAAGAATTTATCCATTGTTTTGTAATTCTTACCTAAAAATGTATGAAAAATTTTCCTCCAATTATCTGGATATTTACAAAAGGGAAGAAAGAATGACATTCACGTCCTGCCCAACTCCCTTGCAAGCTGCTGGTTCACGAAAGAGTTTGTCTAGATATTGTGGGAAGTTCAGAGGAAATTGTTTGTAGAATTTTAGAGGTCATTAGTCCAAATCTCAGCCAAATCATGAATCCTAGTTACAACATTCCAAGCAAGAGTTCATTCACCTCCTTAAGTGTCAGAGCTGGAATTCTAACCCAAAGCCCTGTGATGTCAAATCCATTATCTGATTTATGAGAATCGGATAGGTAATATTTAACTGAAGTCCTCCAGTGATGAGGAACTCATTTTACCACATCAGCTCATTCCACATATTTTTTGAAAAGTTTAATTTCTTGGGAGTTTTTCTTTATTCTAAAACGAAGTACATTTCCCTGAAACTTCCACCCATTGTTCCTAGTTCTGGCTTTAGGGCCTAACAGTACAAATTTAAAACTTCTCACATGTGATATAAAGGATACTTAAATGTCTCATTAACAAACAGTATTCTGACACATTAAACAATACTGAGTAATTGATACATCATTTGTCTTAGTATGCTGTGTACAGATGAATCATCTTTTGTTTACTCTTTCCATCGAAATAACCTGTGGGTTTATCTGAAGAATTTAATAAGCCGAGTCAGCCCTACCATTATTGTCTAGAATCTAACACAGAGAACGTAAGTATAAGATATAAAAACTAAGTTCACCCTAAACCCATCAACACATAGCGTGCTGCTGTTTAAAGCTAAGCTTATAATTAGTTGTTGTTCAGTCATTTCAATTGTGTCCAACTTTTTGTGACCCTATCTGGAGTTTTCTTGACAAAGACACTGCACTCCAGTTTGCCATTTCCTTCTCCAGCTCATTTTACAGGTGTGGAAACTGAGGCAAACAGGGGTAAGTGACTTGCCCAGGGTCACCCAGCTGGTATCTGAGGCAGAATTTGAACTTAGGTCTTCCTGACTCCAGGCCCAGAGCACTATACGCTACTTCACCATAATTAGTACAGAGCTTTTAAAAATGTCATAATAACACTGCCTCAAACTAGCTTATAGTTGTATTTTAGTTGTTTTCAGAACAAGGAATTTTTATCTTTTGAAAAAATACTAATCAGATTAAACACTGTAGTTAAGCATTTTGAGGAATGAGAATGATTGTTTTCTTGAAGCTCAGATGAGCGAAGTGGATTAGTAGCTGTTTATAGACAATTGATTGGTCTATTTCCTTTCCGTTTTACTTATGCTATAATTAAATTTTGAACATATAACTATGTCCTCTGTCTGGTTACTAAGCCTAATTAGGAAATGGCATAGTAAAAGAGCAGTATGAGGATAGCATGAAAGCTTAAGAGGGGCAGTTGGGTGTAGCAATAGAGAACTAGACAAGGAGTTAGAAGACCTGAGGCTGAAATCTGCCTTAGACATTTGCTAGCTATTGAATTGTGGGTAAATCACTCAATCTCTCAGATCCACAGTTTTCACACCTGCAAAATGAGAATAATAATATTTATTCCTACCTTACAGGTTTGTTGTAAGTAAAGCATTTTTGTAAACTTCAGAGGGTTATATTTATGTGAGTTATTATTAATTCATATGCTTAGGATAGATTATAATGCTGTCTAAAGAAAAGAACAATTTTGATTTGGTAAAGCAAAACACTACCTTCAAAACTCTCCTCCAATAATTTGTTAGAATCATACAAGATCTCTTGAATGAAACATCAGGGATAACTCTCTGGCTATTAATATTAAGTGAGGCATAAGACAGGGAGATGTACACTCACCAAAGGTGTTTACTACTATCAAGAAGGAAGTCTAGTAAAATCCAAATGGGAGATTCTGTGGAGATGGTGGTAGTTTCTTATTTGAGGATAGTCCCAGAACATCAATGTCCTAAATTTTATCCACAATAACTCAAAAGAGTTTGGCCTAAATATTCACACAGGAAAAATCAAATGGATGAAGAATGTCTGTCATCCAGACTAAAAATATGCAGTTGAATGAACAACCCAACTTGCTATTGTTTGGTCATTCAGTCATTTCCTACTCTTTGTGATTCTATTTGGGGTTTTCTTGGCAAAGATATTAAAGTGGGTTGCTATTTCCATCTCCAGCTCATATTACAGATGAAGACAGTGAGGCAAGCAGGGATAAGTGACTTGCCCAGGGTCACACAGCTAGTAAGAACCTGAGGCCAGATTTAAACTCAGGTCTTCCTGACTCCAGGCCTGGTACTCTAACTACTGTGCCACCTAGCTGCTGACTGACCAATAAATATACGTGGGGCAGACACTGTGGATGGTAAATGAACTAGACCCAAAACTGAAAAGGAAGGAGAGAATGAGTTGGTCTTCAGTTGAGAAAATGAGTACTGCTTTTAATAACCCTGAGCTACTCCCTGAAACAAAGGCCTATCTTTTTAGCAACAATATTCATCTCCTGATGCTGCAAAACTGAGTCATGGAATACTACAGTCTCTAGGGACTTAAAAGTATGGGTCATCTGAAGGACAATGGAAAGGCACAAAGTGAATATGAATAGGCTACAACTTATTACCCAGAGAACTATACAACAGAAATGATATAAAAGTTCGATTCAGAGAAACGTAAGATTGAAAAAGATATTAGTTAATTGTTTAGTGAATATGAAGACTAATCACTGGGAAACTCACATACTTTGCTGGTATACATATGATTTGCACCCACAAAATGACAAGACACCTAGAGGAAGGCCCCCAGAATATTTTGCAGATCCCTGGTAGAAGTTTCATGGAAGGATATGGACTAGTATACACAAATTGAGATGGAGATGGGCTGTGATCCATTTCTTTAGAAAGGGTACCCATTTTTATAAGACTCATTTAAAAATGAATGAATAAAGAAAAAGGAAAGAAGGAAAAAAGAAGGAAGGAAGGAAGGAAATAAGGATGGAAGGAAAGAATAATGAAAAGGAGGGGGGGAGGAGCATTTGTTAAGCACTTATTGGGTGTTTGGCACTGTGCCAAACTCTGAGAATACAAATAAAACAAGTGAAGCAGTCCTTACTCAGCAATTGGTATTCTAATATGGGAAACAACACACACAAATACACACACACATATACACATACATACATGTGTGTATACATATATATCTATTAATATCTATATATGAGAGACACAGACAGGGAGAGAGAACTAGCTGTGGGATCGTGGGTAAATCACTCAATCTCTCAGATCTACAGTTTTCACATCTGTAAAATGATACTATTAATATTTGTTCTATCTTTCAAGGTTGTTATAAAGAAAGCATTTTGCAAACTTCAAAGTGCTATATTTATGAGTTATTAATAATGTATATGCTTAGAGTAGATTACAGTGCTGACTAGAAAAGAGCATTTGATTTGATCAAGCAAAACTCTGCCTTCAAAGCTCTTCTTCAATAAGTTTCCCATATACATGTTAGAATCATACAATATCCCTTGAAAGAAACATCAGAGAAAACATTAATAATTCTTTGTTAATATTAATTGAGACATGTGTATATACCTATATGTATATGTGTATATTTACATGTGCTATGTATCTATATACACATATATGCATAAATACATATCAGTAATCAAATCATTACTGCCATATTACTATTGTTCCTGAGAAGGTTAATTGTGATTAATTGACTGTCCTGTAGGTCAATTCACCATCCCTATGACTTTCCATACTCTCTCTTTCCTAGTATCATCTATATCTATCTCTATACACACATGCACACACACACACACACACACACACACACACACACGTACACATATATATGGTCAGAAGCGTAGCTCCCTGGGAGACGTTATCCTGTAGAACCAAGACCAGGTACCAAAGACCAGTGAGACTTTTCCCAAGCTAATACAGGGTAGCCCAAGATTCTTGTTGCAATTATAATCTATTAATTAAAGCTTAAGTTTAACACTGCACTAAGATTTTTGGACCACTCAGTATTTATTCATCTTCCTATGATGCCCTTGTAGTAAAATCAAGAATATCAGCAACAGCACACATAGGGATATGACTTTACAGAGCCCCCCAAAAGCACTAGCATTCAAACTCTATGCCGAATTTTGTTGACAATGACCTCTACAAGTACTCTATTATTAAAATCTATTCATATAACATGAATTTTTTCCTATTGCACAGGTTTCCCAAAGGTACTTTATGTGTAAGCAGTATGCCCATATCACATAACTATGGAATAAGGTTGAAAATTCACTACCTAGCATTCAGGGCAGTCCACAATATGGTACCACACTTCTTTTCTGGTCTTATTTCCATATTAATAACGTCCACAGACTCTACAAACCAGTCAAATTAGAGCCAGGGGTGGGGAGCCTGTGGCCTCAAGGCCATATGTGGCCCTCTAGGTCATTGAGTGCAGCCCTTTGACTGAATCCAAACTTCACAGAACAAATCCCCTTGGGCGTCACACCTAAGGACCTAGAAGGCCACATGTGGCCTTGAGGCAGCAGGTTCCCCACCCCTGAACTTGACTATTCCCTAGGCCAGAAGAGCAGGCTGGTTTTCAAAGAGGCAGAGGAACTAGAGACCAAATTGCCAACATTCTCTGGACTATGGAGAAAGCAACAGAGTTCCAGAAAAAAAAATCTATTTCTACTTAATTGACTACACTAAAACCTTTGACTGTGTGGATCAAAACAAAATGCGGCAAGTCCTCATGAGATGGTAGTCCTAGATCATCTTACTTGGCTCATGAAGAACCTGTATGTGGGTGAAGAACCATTAGAATCAAATATGGAACAACCAATTGATTTAAGATTGGACAAGGAGTAAGAAAAGGCTTTATAATGTCACTTTAATTTAACTTACATACAGAGTACATCATGTGAAATGCCAGACTGGATGAATCAAAAGCTGGAATTGAGGTTACCAGGAGAAATATCAACAGTTTCAGATATGCCTGTGATACCACTCTGATGGCAGAAAGTGGCAAAGAACTAAGAAGCCTTTTGATCCATATATACCTCTAAAAGATGAGGGTGAAAGAGGAGAGTACAAAAGTTGGCTTGAAACTTAAACATAAAAAACTAAGATCTTGGCAACTGGTCCCATTACTTCTTAGTAAATAGAGGGAGAAGAAATGGAAGTAGTCTCAAATTTTATATTCTTGGTCTGCAAGATCACTGAAGACTGTGAAATTAACAGATGCTTGCCCCTTGGAAAGAAAGCTATGGCAGATTTGCACAGCCTACTACAAACTGAGAGACATCACTTTGCTGAAGGCCCATAGGGTCAAAGCTATGGTTTTTCCAGTAGCAATGTATGACTATGAGAGTTGGACTATAATGAAAGCTGAGAGCCACAGAATCAACACTTTCTAATGGTGGTGTTGAAGAAGACTTTTGAGAGTTCCTTAGACTGCAAGATCAAATCTGTCATTACTTAGGGAAATTAACTCAGACTGTTCATTGGAAGATCAATACTAAAGCTGAAGCTTAAATACTTTGGACACACAATGATGGTCTCTATTTTTGAAAGCTCAAATTATTGGAAATTTTTTTTCTCACATAAAGCCTAAATCTGCCTGTCTCTAATTTACACTACTCTCAATGTTGTCCTCTGGAGACAAAGATAATAACTAACCTCTTACATGTGGTAGCCTTTAAACACCTGAAGAGAGAATGGTCCATGGAAGCAGTGGTTACAAAAAGTCAGCATGCCTTCTCCAAGAACAGGTCTAGAATGGCAGAATAACTTTATTTTCTTTTTGACAGGATTGAGTGGAATCCTAGGGATACAGTTTTCCTAGATTTTAGCAAAATTTTTCATAAAGTATTTCATACTACTCTTGTGGACAACTTAGAGATGTACAGTTTAGATGATATAATCAGGACAATTTGGAATTGGCTAGAGGGCCAAAGAATAGCTGTTAATGGTTCATTATTAAAAGGGCAGTCTCTGGATCCATATGTACAAAAAATATTTATAGCAGCTCTTTTTGTAGTGGCCAAGAACTGGAAAATGAGGGGATGCCCATCAGTTGGGAAATGGATGAACAAGTTGTGGTATATGAATGTAATGGAATACTATTGTTCCATAAGAAATGATGAGCAGGTGGACTTCAGAAAAATCTGGAAAAATTTACACGAACTGATGCTGAGTGAAGTGAGCAGAACCAGGAGAATATTACACACAGTAACAGCAACATTGTGCGATGACCAACTTTGATAGACTTAGCTCTTCTCAGCAATGCAAGGATCTAAGACAATTCCAAAAGACTCATGATAGAAAATGCTGTCCACATCCAGAAAAAGAACTGTGGAGTCTGAATGCAGATTGAAGTATACTATTTACTCTCTTTTTTGTTTGTTTGTTTGTTTCTTTCTTGTGGCCCCTTGCATTGGTTCTAATTCTTCCTTACAGCATGACTAATGTGGAAATATGTTTGATATGAATATATATGTAGAGCCTATATCAGATTGCATGCCTTTGGGGTGAATGGAGGGGATGGAGGGGGAGAAAATTTGGAGCTCAAAATTTCATGGAAGTGAAAGTTAAAAACTATAAATAAATTAATACAAAAAATCAAAAATAAAAGACTAGTCTCTAGTGAAGTACCCTAGGAATCTGGGCTGTTTAATATTTGTCCATGAATTACATAAAGGCATATGTGGTATGTAGATGATCCAATGTTGGAAGGAAAAGCTAATATACTGGGTGGCACAGTCAGGATTCAAAAATCAGTGAATCAATCAGTCTACAAGCAGTTATTAAATGTTTACTATGTACCAGCCACTATGCTATGCATTGAGAATACAAATACAAGCAAAAAGACAGTTCCTACCCTCAAGGATCTTAACTTAAAATGGGGAAGACAACACATTAAAAAAAGGTGAAAGGGGGAGGGGAGAAGAAGGTACCCAGCCTCAGGGGGTATGACGGAGAATTCTAGAGGAGTGCAGCGTAATGGGAAATGAAGAGATGTCTGGCCTAGGCACACTTTTTAAATGAAGGTTCTGGGAGGTGCCATGTAATCAGAAGGGGCCCCCGGGTAATGTTATTTCAAAGGTGTGAATTCCAAGGCTGAAATCTTCTTCTAGGATGAAGAGGCTTTTGGGGCATAATGGAAGAGTCTGGAGGAGTATAATAGCCTGATGGAGAAAAAATAAGACATTCAGAAGGATATTAACAGGCTAGAGAATTAGGATGAATCTAGTAAAATGAAATTCAATATGGTTATATATAGTCTTGTTCTTAGTACAAAAAAAATAAACTTCAGAAGTTTAATATGGGAAAAGGCAGAAGATGTCATGAAAAAGATCTGTTTAGTGGGCTGCAAGCTGTGTGTAGTGTGAGGTGGCCTCAAAGACACTAATGTGATCTTGGACCACATTCTGAAAGACTTAGGTTCCAGGAAGAGGGCACTAATAGTCCTATTGTAGTCTGCTCTTGTCAGACTTTATCTGGAATCTTATGGTGAGAGTCAACTTGGAATAATAGAGCCATCACTTGACTTGAAGTCAGAAAGATATGAGTTAAAATTCTGCTTCAGACTTTTACTAGCTTTATGACCTTATGCAAGTTAGTAAACCTCTCTGAGTCTAAATCCTGATCTTTAAAATGGAGATGATAATAGGACTTCTTTTAGAGAGTTAATGTGAGAATCAAAAAAACGTAATGTGTGTAAAGCTTGTTTTGCACATCTTTATTTTTCTTCTTTTTATTTAGTATTTTATTTTCCCCAGTTACATGTAAAAACAATTTTTAACATTCATTTTTAAAACTTTTGAGTTCCAAATTCTTTGCCTTCCTCTCTCCCCACCCCCCATTGAGAAGGCAAGTAATTCCATGTTATACATGGGTAGCAGTACAAAACATATTCATAATAGTCGTGTTGTAAAAGAAAACATAGACAAGAAAAAACTCAAGAAAAATAAGTTAAAAAATATACTTCAATCTGTATTCAGACACCAACAGTTCTTTCTCTGGGAATGTACAGCATTTTTCATCATGAGTCCTTCAGAGTTGTCTTGGATCATTGTATTGCTGAGAATAGCTAAGTCATTCATGGCTGATCATCTTATGATATTGCTGTTACTTTGCACACAGTACATTTCACTTTGCATCGCTCATCCAAATACATCCAGGTTTTTCTGAGAGCTTTCTGCTCATCTTTTCTTATAGTACAATAGTAGTCCATCATAATCATATTCCACAACTTGTTCAGCCATTCCCCAATTGATGGGCATCCCCTCAACTTCTAATTCTTTACCCTGAGAAAAGAGCAACTATAAATATTTTTGTACATATAGGTCCTTTTCCTTTTTTTATTCTCTTTGGGATACAGACCTAGTAGTGGTATTGCTAGGTCAAAGGGTATGCATGGTTTTATAGCCTTTGGCTTAGTTCCAAATTGCTCTGTAGAATGATTGAAGCAATTCACCACTCCACCAACAGTGCATTAAAGTCTCATTATTCCCACCTTCCCCTCAACATTTGTCATTTGCCTTTTCTGTCCTATTAGCCAATCAACTGGGTATGAGGTAGTACCTCAGAATTGTTTTAATTTGCATTTATCCAATCAATAGTGAATTAGAGTATTTTTTCATATGGCTATAGAGAGCTTTGATTACTTCATCTGAAAACTGATCATAACTTTTGATTATTTGTCAATTGGGAAATGACTCTTACTTTTACAAATTTGACTCAGTTCTCTATATGTGTGAGAAATGAGGCCTTTATCAGAGACACTGGCTTCAAAATTTTTTTCACAGTTACTATTACTATATTTCCCTCCATCCTATTCCCTCCCCATTTATTCTATTCTCTCTCCTTTCATTCTGTCCCTCCTCAAAAGTGTTTTGCTTCTGACTACTGCTTCCCCCAGACTGCTCTCCCTTCTATCACCACTATCCTTGTCCTTCTCTTATACTCTTCCTCTCCTACTTTCCTGTAGGGTAAGATAGATTTCTATACCAAATTGAGTGTGTATGTTATTCTCTCTTTGAGCCAATTCTGATAAGAGTATGGTTCACTCACTCCCCTTCACCTGTCCTTCTTCCCTTCCAGAGCAAAAGCTTTTTCTTGCCAATTTTGTGTGAGATAATTTACCCTATTTGACCTCTCCCTTGTTCTTTCTCCAAGTACATTCCTCTCTCACTCCTTAACTTTTATTTTTTAGACATCAGGTCTATATGTGCTCCTTCTAACTACCCTAATAATGAGAAAGGTCTTATGAGTTACAAATATCATCTCTTCATGTAGGAATGTACACAGTTTAAACTTACTAAGTCCCTTATGATTTCCCTTTCCTGTTTACCTTTTTATTCTTCTCTTAGTTAGGAATGTAAACAGTTTAAACTTACTAAGTCCCTTATAATTTCCCTTTCCTGTTTACCTTTTTATGCTTCTCTGGGAATGGACAGCATTTTTCATCATAAGTCATTCAGAGTTGTCTGGGATCATTGTATTGCTGAGAATAGCTAAGTCATTCATGGCTGATCATCTTATAATACTGCTGCTACTTTGTATTTGAAAGTCAACTTTTCTATTTAGCTCCAGTCTTTTCATCAAGAATGCTTGATGGACTTGATGGACCTACCCCTTGCTGTGCAGGTGATTCTTGGTTGTAATCCTAGTTCCTTTGCCCTCTGGGATATCATATTCTAAGCCCTTTGATCCTTTAATGTAGAAACTGCTAAATTTTGTATTATCCCTGACTGTGGCTTCAATTGTTTCTTTCTGGCTGCTTGCCATATTTTCTCCTCGACCTGGGAACTCTGGAATTTGGCTAAAATATTCCTAGCAGTTTTCATTTTGGGATCTCTTCCAGGAGGTGATCAGTGGATTCCTTCGATGTCTATTTTTACCTTCCAGTTCTAGAATATCAGGGCAGTTTTCTTTGATAATTTCTTGAAAGATGATGACTAGGCTCTTTTTTGATCACAGCTTTCAGGTAGTCTAATAATTTTTAAACTATCTCTCCTGGTTTATTTTCCAAGCCAGTTGTTTTTCCAATGAGATATTTCACATTGTCTTCCACTTTTTCATTCCTTTGGTTCTGTTTTATTATATCTTGATTTCTCATGAAGTCACTAGGTTACACTTGCTCCAATCTAATTTTTAAGGTAGTATTTTCTTCAGTGGTCTTTTGGACCTCCTTTTCCATTTGGCTAATTCTACCTTTCAAGGCATTCTTCTCCTCATTGGCTTTTTGGAGCTCTTTTGCCATTTGAGTTAGTCTATTTTTTAAGGTGTTATTTTCTTCAGTATTTTTTTTGGGTCTCCTTTAGCAAGTCATTGACTTGTTCTTTCATGGTTTTCTTGCATCACTCTCATTTCTCTTCCCAATTTTTCCTCTGCCTCTCTTATTTGATTTTCACAACTCTGTTTGAGCTCTTCCATGGCCTGAAACCAATTCATATCTTTCATGGAGGCTTTGGATGTAGGAGTTTTGACTTTTTAAATTTTCTTTTGAGTGTATGTTTTGATCTTTCTTGTCACCATCTTTTAGTAATCAGAGTTTTTTTTTCTGTTTTTTGCTCATTTCCTTAGCTTATTAGTTAAGTAATTTGTTAATTAGGGCTCTGCTTCCAGGATAGAGGGCACACTGTCCCAAGTTTCAGGGGGTTTGTGCAGCTGTTTTCACAGATACTTCTAGGGACCTGTAAGTTTTCATTTCCTCCAAGGTGGTATAATCTAAGAAGAGGTGTTTACTCCTCTCCTGGCCTGTGCTCTGGTCTGTGAGTAACCATTAGCACTCTTTTCTGCCCTGGAACTGTGAGGAGGATGCCCCCTCCACTGTGGCTGCAAGCTCTGCTATGTTAGTGCTCCTCCTCACCCTATGACTGTCATCCAGGACCCATATCCGAGTATGGGCAAAGCAACAGAGTCCTGCCTCAGTGCTAGCAGAAAGACCCCCATAATCTTCTTCTGACCAGTTGTTCGACTCCCTTACTGTCTATGGGCTGAGAGCTCTGGAAGTGGCCACTGCCACTACTGATTCAGTCACTCCCAAGGCCTACTTCTGGTTTGCAGAGGCCAGGGCTCTACCGGCAGAGCCCATGCTAGACTATGCTCCACTCTCATCCAGGTGCCACAGACTTTTCCTGCTGACTTTCTAAGTGGTCTTTGACATCTGTGGGCCAACAGGTCTTTAATAAACCACCACTGCTGCCAATGATTTAGTTGCCCCAAGATCTGCTCCAGCTTTGCTGGGGCTCAGTCTACACTGGCATGGCCTGCGCTGGGCTGTCCTCTCTAACCTTGGTGCAACAGACTTTCCTACCTACCTTCCAAGTTGTCTTGGGTTTGTTTCACTCCATCTTTTTGTAGGTTCTGCTGCTCTAGAATTTTTTTAGTCATTTTTAAATGTATTTGGAGGGGCTTGGGGGAGAACTCAGATGAGTCCCTGCCTTTATTCTGCTATCTTCCTTTTTTTCGCAAATATTAAAGTATTACATGGATTCAGTGATGATGACAATGATGATGATGAAGATTTCTGTACAGCGTGATTTCAGACATGCAATTGATAAGCTGGAGAGTATACAGAAAAGAGAAAGCAGGATGGTGATGAAGAGACTTGAATCCATGACACTTGAAGACAAGTTGAAGGAACTGAGCATCTTTAGCCTAAAGGACAGAAAATTCAGAGAGAACATGATTAAGTATTTTAGGGGCTCATGTAGAGGAGGGAATAGATTTGTTCTGTTTGACCCCAGAGAAAGAGCTAGTGTCAATGGGAAGAAATTTTAAAGAATTCAAAGCAGGTTTGATATAAGGAAAATTTCCTAATTGGAGCTATCCAAAAGTGGAATAGGCTACCTAGAAAGGTTTCCCCCTTCTTGAAGAACAGGGACAACCATTTGTCCACCATAATACAGTGGGTATTCTTTTAATGTATAAGTCATTCATTCAGTCAGTCAATAAATATTTTTAAGTATCTGTTAAGTGCCAGGCATTGTACCAAGGAATCAAACTAGATGGTCACTGAGGTCTCTTCTGCCTCTCAAATTTTGTGATTCTTTTTCCAATCCCTTCACCATCTTTGTCATCCTCCACTGGGTGTTTTCTAGCCTACATACTAGACTATATAAAACATGGTTTCCAGAAAAAATATATATGTATATGTATATATGTGTGTATATATACATACAAACACATATATATACATACAAATACCTATATATACAGATACAGACACACACATATATGTATATGTATGTATGTATGTGTGTATGTATGTATGTATGTATATGATACTCTAGCAATGGTCTGTCCAGAGCAGAATATGTTCATTCTCTAACCCCCTTTTATGCTGAATTCTATGCCTCAGTTAAGCAGTCCAGGATAACAACAGCCCTTTGGTCTGTCATGTGCATTCCTAATTGTGGGTGATCTATAACTACATGTTGACTTCATCAATGAATTAAAATACTGAGCAGATAAATATCATGTATGTTTTCTATTAAGGAGAATGATTTCCAGACTAAAAGGCTAGAGCAAAAGCAATCAAGAGAGAATTGCAATCACATTAAATAGAAGAGAGAGTAAAAATAATCTAGTTAGCTTATGTGAGTTCTGACAAAAATTTACAGATATGATTTCTAGGACATTTTATATGATCTTTGAAAAATCACGGAAAAAATTTAATTACTAGAAGTAAACAAATGTCCCAGGTTGCAAAAAAAAAAGTGGGGGAGAGGATTCCACAAGTCTAAACTTATAACCCTATGTCTCCAAATTTTTTCTCATGGAGAACTATGAGAAAAAGGGAAGCAATGATCACTATGAACATGCCAAGATTCTCTAAGAACAAGTCATACTAGACTAACCTAATTTCCTTCTCTGATGAAGTTACTGGACCAAGAAATCAATGGAATGCTGTAAACCTAGTATGCCCAGATTTCACCAAGGCATTTGGCGAAGTCTCTGATTTCATTGTGGCCAAGATTGACAGATGTTGGTTGAGTAATGATATAGTGAGATGGTTTCATAATAGACTGAATAGTTAGATCCTAAGGGTGTTGGTTAACGGATCCTGTTAACTTGGAGGAAGGATGCTACTAGTATGTAAAGTTCTATCAATCCAAAAGGCAATTGTAAAGCATTATTTCCAATACTATGCTATGCACTAGGGCAGATTCAAAGAAAATAAGAGTATTCTTAATCTATAACAGTTTATAATCTAATGTAAGTGACGAGACAGGTAAATGTAATGATAATTAACATGGTAAGTACATAAGAAGACTAGTATGTTCTATGAGATTGAGAGAGAGAGAGAGAGAGAGAGAGAGAGAGAGAATGAGAGAAAGCTTACTTCCAAATGGAGTGATCATGGAAAGTTTCATGGAAGACACCAAATTTAAGATGGATTTTGAAGACTGGGTAGATTGCTAGTAGGTAGAAATAAGGAAAGAAAGCATCCAGTTTGTTTTTTCAACATTTATAGAGCTCTGGACATCATATATTATTGGCTAGGTTGAAAAAACTGGGATGTTTTTTAGCTGAAGACTTGAGCAAGGTGAGATAGAAGCATAAATATATTTCAGTTATGATCCTGGGCTATTTCCAGAAGCTCCTCTGAAGAACAATGACCACAGTTCAATCCTCTTTGGGAATTTATTAAGCACCTATTGTATTCCCTATACTGTGATGGGGAAGGTATAAAGATAGATGAGACTTGGTTCCTGACCTGCAAGTGGTGCAGTAGAAAGAACACTGCACTGAGAATCCAGAGAAAGTATTTTCAACTCCTATCTCTCTACTAATGCAAATCAGACACTTCTGTGCAGCTTATCATCTTATATAAAGTCTTTTGAGGGGTTTCAATGAGGGTTTAACTTGTTCCAGAGTCACATAGTTGAGGAAGGTTTTGAATTGTCTTCCTGATGCTGAGACCACTATGTTCCAAAGTTGTATGTCATCATTTTAGTATCATCTGGATAAGGGGGAGTCAACCAAAGAAGAATTGTTCTGCAGTTTTTAATAGAATTTTTTTCATTCTGAAAACAGAATTTTAAAAATAATAAAAACATTTAAAATTTTGCTTTAAAAAACAATGTTTTTGTACACACAGCAGAACACAAGAGGATTCTATATAAAACTGAATATCCATTTCATAAACTTTTTTAAAAAAAATTACAATAGCCCTCTTTTTTTTTGAATCACTATTTTTTAGTCATTCCCCAATTGTCTAAGAGGTGATCTAAGGCATCCTCTTATATTCTGTTTAAATATTTTGTTTGTAACTATTCCTTCCTAGTATTATTCTCTCTCTTAACAACCCCTCCCCTACTTGTTTCCCTATTGAGTTTAATGTATTTCTAAACCAAATTATAAGCATGTATATGTCTTCAACTTTCCTTTGCTCATTTCGGATAAAAAGAATGTTCATCTGAGTATTCCCCCACTGTTTCCTTCACATTTGCATACTCTTCTTTTGAATTCAAATTATGAGAAAGAGCCAATTCTACTCTTTTCTTCTTCCTTTTTATATTAATGTACTTCTTTTACCTTCCCTTCTCTTTCTTCCTTCAAACTCTCAATGTTAAGAGCCTCTTGGCTGTGAAAACCCAGATGTTGGTGCTTCTCCTTTTGGTAACTATATATGTGATGTCTTGATCAGACATCTGTTGATGTCTGTTGATCTGTTTGTAGTTTCTGTTTGTATTTGCTCTGAAGTTCAGGGTGCTGATTTTTCCCCCTGAACTAAGTGAATGATATATGTATGTTTAATTAAAGTAAGATTATAAACCCCTTAAAGTTGCTTTCCCTAGAAAAGCAGATCAAAGAATCTGTACTAGCAGCCCTCCTATGTGCTCTTGTTGTTGGTCTTGTTGGGTCTTTCACCTCCATGGCAGCTGCTAGCAACATTGTTGTTATACTGGGTTATGAAGATCTTTAAATGCCAAACAAAGGATTTTATATTTAATGCTAGAAGGAGTTTATTGAATAGAGAAGGTGAAATTGTCAGACCTCTACTCTAAGAAGATTACTCTGATAGTTAAGTGGAAGATAAATTGAAATGGAGAGAGACTTGTCAGGGAGAGCAACCAGAAAGCTATTGCGATAGTCTAGGCATGAAGTGATGGAGGCCTGAACCAGAACTCTGGGAGTGTCAGAGGACAGAAGAAACACACACACACACACACACACACACACACACACACACACAAAAATATATTTATACACACATATGAGATGAGAGATGTTGCAAAGACAGAATCAATAGAATTTGGCAACTGGATATGGGGAGATGAAAGAGAATGATGAATCAAAGATGACACATAGCTTGGGTTACTGGGAAGATGGTAGTACCCTCAATAGTAATGCAGATTTAGGATGGTGAGAGAGCTCAGCATGAGGATTGAAGGGGGGAAGATGAGTTCAGTTCTGAATATGTAGTGTTCGAGTTGTCCACAAGACATCTAGTTTGAAATATCTAATAGACAGCTGAAGATGTGGACCTGGAAGTGAAAGAATTTGGAAAAGTTTCTTCGGTTCTTAAACTGCTTCCCTCTGGATGCTCATAGTATTTTACTTTGATTGAGGGACTTTGGGTTTTGGCTATGGCATTCCTAGGACTTTTCATCTTGGAGTTCCTTTCAAGAAATTATTGGTAGATCTTTAATTCGTCTTCTGTTTCTAATAGATTTGGGCAGTTTTCAATTATGATTTCTTGAAATATAAGGTCTAGGCTTTTTAAAAAATCATGGTTTTCAAGGAGTCCAATGATTCATAAGTTATCTCTGACATTTTTTCCACATCAGTTTTTTTTAAATCGACTATCTTACATTTTCTTTTATTTTTTTCAGTATTTTGATTTTGTTCTAATATATCTTTCTGTCTCATGGAGATCTTGATTTCTGTTTGGTCTATTCTAGTCTTCAAGGAGTCTATTTCTTGGACAAGATTTACCACTCTCTTTTAAGCTTCTTATTCACCTTCCAATTCTTTATGATTTTTATTTAATTTTATTTTATACCTTGGCTTATTTCTTCTAGGTATTCATGTAGCTCTTTGGAATGTTATTATTTTCTTTGGGTCTCCGCTTGTAGCTATGGAGGTACTTGATCCTTCTTTGGGAGGGATCTATAGACTTGCATTAATTTTTATAGTGGTCACTTTTTTCTTTGATTTATTTATCTATCCAGTTTTAGTTTGCGCATTGGAGCTCTGTGCCAGGACCAGCTTTCTTTCATTGCCTTACTTTTAGGTGCAGTGGTTTTTCCTACTTGATCTTCCCCTGGGACCCCTGGATTCCTAGGAGCCAGCCACTGCTCCCACCTCACCCCTGTCAGGATAATTGTTGTTTGGATCATTGGATAGTCAGGGCCTTGTATGGTATACCTGGAGAGAGTGTTAGAGACCTCAGTGCCCTTGGGTTTGGAGTATCTCAGCTTGAATACTGTGGTATTATGCTGGTTACTGGCCAATGATGCAAGCTGTTGACTTCCAAGGTGTCACCATGGGCTTTCTCAGGTCAGCCATCTGTGGTCGTAGCTGCCTAACACAGAGCATTGCAAGCTACCCCTGACCCATCTCTACTCTCAGAAGGAGACTACCCTAAGTTTGCTCTAGCTTTTCTGGCAGCTCCTTTCCAATTGCCAGAGAGATTCTGGCTGACTTTTTGTGCTATTCTAGAGTAGAAAAGGAACTTACTATAGTTTCTTACCAAAATTCTTAATCATTATTTGGGCAGTGCAAGTTTCTATTTGGCAGAAGCTGGGCAGCCTACTTTTTTTCAGGTAGACGTTTGTCTAGAAGATCATGTTTCCAGTATGTCAGGCTGAATAGTATGATATTAGACTGGGAAGGTAAGATGGAGCTGGACTATGGAGGACTGTGAGTATGAAACTAAGAAATCTGTATATTATTCATTTGGCAATGATGAGTCACTGGAGACTTTTCGGCAGTCAAGTGACATAGTTAGTAATTTATACACTAAGGCTTTTCTAGTAATAGTGTGTAGGATATATTGATGAAAGGAGAGACTGGAGGCTGAAAAATAGGAAGCTATTGAAATAGTTTGGGTGAGCAGCAATCAGGTCCTGAACTAGGGCAGTGGCGATAGAAATTGCATGGAGTTGATGGATCCCATAAATATTATAGTAACAGCAAAGTTTGGCCTGTTTTCCCCTGTGATCCTATCTTGCGAGATGTTAACTTAGAATTTGAATAGTGTCTAAGAGCTGAGGTCAACAACAGGCACCAAAATCTTGTTCGTTGTATATAACTATATGGCTATACAGTCTATATGGTCTTCACCAACACAATTTATATGTTCCTATATATTTTAAGCTGTGGCCCAGAAATCCAAAATTCATTTTCTTTAATGTAAGAGACAAGCAAAATGGATTTCAATAGACTTTCTTTTCCCTTTTTATCATCAACATTATACATTTTCCTACCAAGCAGTCAAGCTCTCCATTCTTCTTTCTTTGTTTTGTTCCAAACATATCTTTAAAATCCCTGTTTTTTGTATGTGGCATATTATATAAGCCATACCTGAGAATCAGTATGATTATCCATGCAATACTTGGTTTCTTCAATGGATCTGTGATCTCTTCAGTAGAAGTACCCCTTACCAACAGGACAAATGAGACAATATCTCATTCTAAGCAACTTTTGTCCGTGTCCTATAAATCCTCCTCCCCTGCCCCAATATGCTGAGGGCTGGAAAGCAATCATTTATCAATCAACTGATATTTATTAAAGGCTTGCAATGTTTCTGGCCCCATGCTAAGCACTAGCGATACAAAGACAAAAATGAAACAACCTTTGTCTTTCGACGTTCGCACTACTTATTGCTATTGCATTGTGACAATGTCACAGTATAGGTACAATCTCAGTGGGCTATAATATAAATATAAAGACATTACTCCATTAACATTGGCTGGGTGTCCTTGGGCAAGTCATTTAATATCTACGGACTTCAGACTACTCTATAAAATGAGGAGATTGAAGTAGAAGATTCTAAGGTCCCTTCTAGCTCTAAATCTATGCTCCTATGACATTCAATTCCATCCCTTCCATGAAATATTTTCTAATCATCTCATATCACAAAATCTTTCCCTCATGTCATTTTGTAACGTTAGCTATTTTTATGTGTATGTTGTTTCTCCAACTACACTCTAAGTGTAAAGAGAAACTCCATATTTTATATTTTTTATACTTTTTCCTATTCACTACAGTGCTTAAAGTGTCTTTTAAATAGTAGGTCCTTGATAAATATTTGTTGATTGGTCATTTCACCTTTGAGAGGCACAGTAATTCAGGATAATTGCACTGTAAGAAGCATCAGGCACTCAGACTTGTGTAGTAAATCAGGCAATAGTCCAGTGACTCCTAAAAAGAGAATTTGAAAATGTGATATGTAGAATCAGAAACCTACCCATAATGCCCCAACCCTCACTGTCCTCCCAGGTAACCCAAGAAGCCCCCTCTCTACTTCTATAACCACAACTATAGTCTCATTAAATCATGGCTGAGAGGGACTCAATGATATACCAATATCTTCTCCATGTACCCTTGCCCTGAATATCCATTTTAACTATATTATACTTTTTTGAAATTGTTATGAAGTAGATATAGATAAGCTTTGCTCTAGCAATAAAACTTACCCCAGGGCGCACCCCACCAGGGATGGCCCTGGCCCTAAGAACATTTGGTAAGGGGTCTTGGAAAATAATTGTCACCAAGTTTTTCTGGTATAGAAGAGGATGGCTGACATTTCCATTCCACAATTTCAGGCTATTCAATTGTGTCTCTTCTATGTATTCTTCCTACATGGAATCACATCAGTTCTCACCCATAATTAAGAATCTTATTTGATTGTATCTAACCTTTCAGGTCCCACTATATTTAACTCCTTCACAGTCTTGCTTCTTCATAAAGTAGGCACTTAATAGCTGCCTGATATATTAAATTGAACAAGCATTTAAGGTTCTCCACAAACTAGTCCTCATCTACCTCTACAATTCCATTTCACACTACATTTCAGCCGAGCTGCTAATTAATACCTTGTCTCATCCTTCCCTCTCCAGACTGCATGAATTCACATAGGTTGTCTCTCATGTTCCTTCTTCCTCTCTACTTGGTGAAAACCTTCTCTTTTGTTGCTCCTAGCTCATATGTTCATCTCTTGCAGCTCTCATCTCTTCCTACATTAGGAAACTTGTATTAGGAAGCTTTTCCTAAGCTGTCACTTGAGGTCTTCCTGTAATATTCTGTCTGCTCCTCTCCTTTATTCCATCACATTCTACCTTGCATTAGATTTAGTTGCTTACATATGTAGCCCCTAACATTGCAAGTTCCTTGAAGGTAGGGATTGTGTCACCTTTATATTTTCAGTGCTGACCACAGTGCCCTGAAAGAATCATGTGCTCAGTAAATGTTTGCTAAATCTAATCAAATTGAGCAGTCTTTTTTAAATCTACAGACAGTTTTGTATCTTCCTTTGCCAAAAGTAAAGAGATGGAGATGGTTGTGGGGAGGGTAAGTAATAGTAAAATGGCCTCAATCAGAATTACAGTGAGATAGCATAAATATAATATATAAAATAAAAATAATAAACAAACAATATGACATGATATGATGATATAACACAATATAATATATAAATATATTTAGATGTATAAATAAATAGAAATATATGGATAAATGAAATATAACATAAATTTTAAAAAATACATAAATATAAAAAATTAAAAATGAACACCATGACTTTCAGCTGTCCCTCTATCCTACAGCCCACAGAACCCTTAAAGTACTCCCTACAGTACAATTCACCTAGCTGAGTGATCATTGCTTGTAGATATAGCATACGCTCAAGTACCTACTTTAAAGTTAAAAAAAGAATCCCATATGAATTCTACAATATCCTCCCATAGATTATAAAAATCTACATGTATTAAAAAGCTATTACAATTGGTATTATGATAAATTTCTTGGAAAAGGGAACTGAAAAGAGGCAAAGTAGGAACTTTTCCAAACTTACTCTCATTTATAGCTATAGATGACCACATCCTATAGCCTTTCTTAATTCTCAATTTTTATTGTTCATAGAATCATAGAGTCTTATGATTCTCTGATGTGTTAGAAACTCTTCTTCTTGATACATGAATTCTCTCTAGCCTTGATAAGTGACCCTTAAATCACTGCTCAAATACCTTAAATGGAAGGGAACTCACTACCTTCCAAGGCAACCCTTTCCACATTTGGATAGCTCTAAATCTGCCTCACAGTAATTTCCTCCCTCTGATTCTAGTTCTGCCTTTGGAAATTTGTAAAGGGTACTCCATCTTCCAAATGACATCCCTTCAAATGTATGAAGGCAGCTATCGGATGTCACTCCTTTTATTTTTGTCAATTAAACTTTTATCCAGACACATTTCCCAGACAGAGCCCTGAACAAAAATGAGGATAGGCAAAATTTGTCTCTGACATCCACAGTTTTCAACCATCTTCTTCTGTCAGCACCTGTCACCACCCAATCCATTCAATTCCTCTGTTAACACATTCCTCCCACCTCTAATCCCAGTGGTTCTTTTGCTTTGGTGTTGCTGCCCACCAACCACCCTTCAAGGCCCAGCTAGTCATTCAATCAACTAGCAAGACAACAATTGGATCATAGGGCAATGGACGTAGTTTTGGAAGGACCAAGTCCATCCAACCCATCCAACCTAACAATTTACAAGAGATGAAATTGAAGCCATTGGAGACTAAGTGACTTCTATTAATGGAAAACTAACATAAGAATATCACAATTGTGCATTTTTTAAGAAAGACATTTTGTATTCTAACCCATTACTAATTTTAAGGTAAGAATTCCAGACTGGTGGAACAGGTATTGAGTATAAGCAGAGCATTCAGCATCTTTCTAATTGCAATCCACAGATAGCAGTTTACCTCTCGTCTCTGTAGTCAGTTCTCATTTTCTCATCTACTACTCCTTCCATGCCTTCTTTGAATTACTTACTTTCCTTTTTGTTCCCTTAGAAGTCAATTCAATTTGATTTGAGTCAGTGAACTTACTTGCCAAAAAATATTTAGGCTTGATTTATCTAAGAATTTCCTAACATTTAGAGTTCAACATAATTAGAATGACCCATCTTGAGAGGAAATAGCATTCTTTTCAAAAGGGATTAGAGGAACACTTGGGAAAATGTCATAGAGATGATCTTTTTCATGTATGGGCTCAACCAGAGGTCCTATCCAACTCTGAGGTTTGGTGATGACTAGGAGATTTAGAGTTTGGAGGATGCGAAGATGTCAGTGTCATAAAAACATGAAGCTGGGAATATGCACAGGCATGGGGAAACTGTGGAGGTCAGTTTTTTACATTGAGCAACCAACTGTTCTTGGAAACCAAAAGAATTAATGTGTTCTATTCTCTTGTACAATGGTCAGAAACTTTTCCAAATACTTTCACTTCCAGGTCCACATCTTCAGCTGTCTATTAGATATTTCAAACTGAATGTCTTGTGGACAACTCAAACACTACATATTCAGAACTGAACTCATCTTCCCCCCTTCAATCCTCATGCTGAGCTCTCTCACCATCCTAAATCTGCATTACTATTGAGGGTACTACCATCTTCCCAGTAACCCAAGCTATGTGTCATCTTTGATTCATCATTCTCTTTCATCTCCCCATATCCAGTTGCCAAATTCTATTGATTCTGTCTTTGCAACATCTCTCATCTCATATGTGTGTATAAATATATTTTTGTGTGTGTGTGTGTGTGTGTGTGTGTGTGTGTGTGTGTGTGTTTCTTCTGTCCTCTGACACTCCCAGAGTTCTGGTTCAGGCCTCCATCACTTCATGCCTAGACTATCGCAATAGCTTTCTGGTTGCTCTCCCTGACAAGTCTCTCCCCATTTCAATTTATCTTCCACTTAACTATCAGAGTAATCTTCTTAGAGTAGAGGTCTGACAATTTCACCTTCTCTATTCAATAAACTCCTTCTAGCATTAAATATAAAATCCTTTGTTTGGCATTTAAAGATCTTCATAACCTAGTATAACAACAATGTTGCTAGCAGCTGCCATGGAGGTGAAAGACCCAACAAGACCAACAACAAGAGCACACAGGAGGGCTGCTAGTACAGATTCTTTGATCTGCTTTTCTAAGGAAAGCAACTTTAAGGGGTTTATAATCTTACTTTAATTAAACATACATATATCATTCACTTAGTTCAGGGGGAAAAATCAGCACCCTGAACTTCAGAGCAAATACAAACAGAAACTACAAACAGATCAACAGACAGGCTTTGTCTGATCAAGACATCACATATATAGTTACCAAAAGGAGAAGCACCAACATCTGGGTTTTCACAGCCAAGGGGCTCTTAACATTGGCTACCTAGAGTCTCATCTGGTCAAATTACATGACACTCTTCCAGTGAGCAAGAGCCCCAAAACAAAAAGGCAACCTCAGATCTTACATACCCTTCTCAGGTTCAGAGGGCGTCACAACCATGGGACTCAAACCTATGTGAACTAGGCTTTCTTGTTTCTTAAGCAGGTCAGAGACTCTTGATTTAATCAAAGAAACAAAAGACAACAAAAAATTCACTTTGCTTGCCATTACATTTGAAAGACAAGACTCACCAAAGGTACTTGATTGTCTTAGCATTCTAAAAGAAAAAACAAAAAAGTCTCACCCTAATTATCATAACACCTAGTCCCTTCCTACCCTTCCAGTCTACTTAAATGCCTTATTCCTTTCCACCTACTCTATTATCCAGTGACGATGGCCTTTTCCATCTCTCTCACACAAGACAATCCATCTTCTGACTGACCATTTTCACAGCTGGAATTCCCCATGCCTGGAATTCTCTCTATCCTAATCTCCATCTCTCAGCTTATCTGACTTCTTCCAAGTATCAACTAAAAGCCTTTCTTTGTCTCCCTTAATGCTAGTACCTTCCCTCTGTTATCAACTCCAGCTTATCTAGTATGTATCTTATGCATACATAGTTCTTTGCATGTTGTCTCCCTCATTAGAATGTGAATTCCTTGGAGCCAAGGATTGTTTTTGCTTTTCTTTGTGTCTCCACTGCTTAGCACAATGCTTAACACATGGTCATTGACTTGAAATTATACGACTTTCTTGGATGAGGAAGATGAGGAGAAGGAAGATGAAGAAGAAAATGATAATAATTGAAGCTCTTTCTTACCATTGTATGAGTGGGCATGACTGAAGTTTAGGCAGGAAATCTACCTGTTCAGAAGCACCTCTTCAATTTTTCTCAGTATCATAGGATTAAGAGCCTACAAGAAGGGAAGGAAGGAATGAAACACTCATTTATTAAGTGCCAGGCACTGTGCTAAGCATTACATAGATATTATCTTAGTTTAACCCTTTAAAGTAATTGCTATTGTAATCTCCATGTTACAGTTTGAGGAAACTGAGGTAAAGAGAAGAAATTAAATGATTTGCTCAGAGTCAGATAACTACTAAATGTCTGAGGCTATATTTGAACTCAGGTCTTCCTGACTCAAGGCCCAGTAATCTATCCACTGTGCCACCTAACCACCTTGGAAGAACTGCAAAAATCATTTAATTTAATTCCTTCATTTTATAATAAAGAAAGTGAGGCCAGGTATGGTTAAGTGATTTTCCCAGTTTCACACAAGTAGTAAAATCACAGTCGGGATTTGAGTTCAGGTCCTTTGGATACAAATCTATTTCTCTTCCCAATGAGTGCTATAAGCTATAGTGTTGAATCCCTCTACTAAAATGAAAATACCATTGCAAAATGGGCACACACTTATCAACTTACATATTGTCAGAGGTTAGAACATTCTGCTCACCTAAGAGAAAAAAAGCAAAGGGGCTTAACTGGGGGGTAAAGGAATGCTGATGAGGGAGGAGGCACAAACCAAAGACAAATGATTATCTAAGGCTAGCCTTCATATACAGAATGCATTGCTCCCTAATATAATAGTTTGTGTTATATAACCCTTTATATTTACAAAGTTTCTTGCATGCATTGGTTTATTTGATACATCAATCTTGTGAGGTAAGTAATAAATCAACCAGCAAACATTTATTAAGCAGCTACTGTATGTTAGGCATTGGAAGAAATAGACAGTTTAGCTAAAACATAATCTAGTCTAATACACTGGTAAGTCTAACAAGACCCCAGTAAAGATTGCTAAAATACACAATATTAAAATATAGATGTATTAGAGTTAAAAAAGGAAAAGAATAAGGGAAATGCTGCCTATATCCATCTTAGGATCATGGACTAGGGATAGAAGATGGTAAGGGAAATCTGCCCCCAACCCCAGCTAACCTTGTCAGCCAAAGGAGAGTCATACTTAGCTTACAAATTCTGTGGGAAAATTTTGTGGGACCCTGGATCTACAGAGATGAAAAAGATCTTTCCAGAACACCAGCTACCACTGTTAATATTCCTATTCCTGATTTCATTCCTAGACCTTGATTGGAACCACAGACAGATAGATTTACACCTAAAAGAGACCTTAAAGATGATCTAGTCCAATTCCTAGGTTTTCAAGGTGAAAAAAATTGAGTTCTAGAAAGGCTATGCCTTGTTTAGTGTCACAGAGTTACTAAATGCAGAAGTAGAGATGAGATTTGAAATCAAATTCTAGTATCCTAGATCTAGAGTTGAAGGGACCTCAGAGGTTAGCAAGTCTTCATTTTATAGATAAGGAAAATGAAGCCTTGAGAGGCTAAATCATTTCTTCAAGGTCACACAAGTAGCAAGAGCAGCATTTGAACTCAGGTCCTCTGACTCTAAAGCCAATACTTTTTGCAATGTATTACCCTATATACAAATCCAGTGGTTTTCTCCTTTGTTTGTGCTACAGTAGAAGGTGCAAGGGGATTCAGGGGAAGTTGCTCTTAGCTGCTTGGTGTTGTTCAATCACTTCAGCCATGTCCAACTCTTTGTGACCCCTTTTGGGATTTTCTTGGCAAAGATACTGGAGTAGTTTGCCATTTCTTTCTCCTGTTCATTTTATAATGAAGAAACTGAGGCAAACAGGGTTAAGTGGCTTGCTCAGGGTCACACAGCTAGTAAGTATCTAAGGCTGGATTTGAACTCAGATCTTCCTGATTCCATGCACCACCTAACTGCTTTTAGTTTAGGGCTCGCCATTATATGGTATAAAATCTTCACCAATGGAGTGAAACAAGGCTGTGTGCTTGCTCCCATGCTTTTTAGCATGATGTTTTTTTTCAGCCATGTTGTCAAATGCTTTCAATGAGGATGAACATGGCATCAAGGTCAGCTGCCATGCTAATGGAAAATTCTTCAACTTGAAAAGACCAAAGTGGAGGGAGTGATGGTACATGATCTTCTGTTTGCAGATGTTTGTGCACTCCATGCACTCCATGCAGCCTCTAAAGCTGAGATGCAACAAAGTATGGATCAATTCTCTGCTGCTTGTACTAATTTTGGCCTAACAATTAACACCAAGAAAACACAAGTGCTCCATGAGCCAACACCACACCATCCATATGTGGAACCATCAGTTACAGTAAATGGAGAAGTTTTGAATGTTGTGGATAAGTTCACTTACCTTAGTGGTGTGCTTTCCAGGGATGTACATATTGATAATGAGGTTGACCCACACATCGCCAGAGCCAGCTAAGTGTTTGGGAGGCTCTGAAGGAAAGTGTGGGAGAGAAGAGATCTTAGACTGACCACCAAACTGAAAGTCTACAGAGCCATTGTGCTGACCTCATTGTTGTATGCCTAGACAGTACACCAGCATACCACTGCCATGCAGACACTGAGGCCCTTTCTCAACTTAAACTGCCAAGCATTCGAACTCTGCGTCAGAGAGCACAACTCCAACCAGCTGGTGTTATTGTTCGAACGCAAAACGTACTCTTTCCAAAAAGGACTATTTTATGGATAACTCACAGAGGGCAAGCATTCACATGGTGGTCAGAAGAAGCAATACAAGGACACTCTCAAGGTCTCTCTCAAGAATTTTCGAATTGATTTTGTGACATGGGAGACCTTGGCACAGGACTACTCAGCATGGCATACCCACACCAGAGAAGGTGTTGTGCTCTAAGAGCAAAAGCAGAATTGAAAAAGCTCAGAGGAAATGTAGGATGAGCGAATTCAGAGAATCCACCCCAGATGTTCACATGGACTATTTGTGCCTAACTGAGCTCATATTGGTCTGATCAGCCATAGTTGGACACACTGAAACTTGACTCTACCATAATGATGTCATTTTGTTCCTCTTCGAGAATGAAGGACAACAACCAACCAACCAACCATAAAGTCTTCGACAAATCACTTAACATTTTCTGGACCTGAATTTCTTTGTTTGGAATCTTTATGGCCCCTTCCAGCTCTAATACTCTATTCTAATCTAACTCATTTCACTTTTCTTAATTTAAGTCAAATCAAAGAATTATTGCGTTCTTGCTGCTGACTATGAACAGTGACTGTGGACAAGTCAATTAACCTCTCCGAGATTGATTCTCAGAGGAGGTTGGTCTGGATTCTCACTAAGGTCCCTTGCATCTCTAAATCCTATGCCTTGATAACAGAATCCTATAAACTAATGAGCATTTTTTTAAAGACAACTGGAACAGTTAAGATAAATGTGAATATTATTTTTTTTTAGAAATTTTGTTAATAAAAATATAAGTAGGTCATAAAAACCTTTTTCAGAAGTAAAATTGATCTCTATTTCTTTGTTCTTCAGAGTTTGTACAGAATTCCTTTTTAGGATTTATGGATTTTAAAAGAATAAATGAGAATTAGGCAGGTTCTATTGTGCCTTCATTTAGAGAATGAAATAGTAAATGATTGTTTTGGCGATGATGGCTGTTCTAGTACTATTCTCTTGGCATTGGTTAATCTAAGGTAAATAATTTAACAAGTTGCTACCTGTATACCCAGCACAGACTGTGATTCAGACTCCCTCTATCTGCATGTGGAATAAGTTTTAGTTTCTTGTTGAGTAATGACCACACACACACACACACACACACACACACACACACATACATACACACACACACACACACAGAGTATTTCTCATGATGCATAGAGTAAACATTGGAAAATACTGTCAAATTGTAGTTTGTGGTTCATCTCCTTTTACAGTATTCATATGGAAGTAATGTATAGAACCTGACAGCCTCAATCTCAGACTGTTTATAATAATAATTAAAGTTTCAGATCACCTTTCATCCAGGGATCTCAAAAGATTCTACACATGCTAATTAACTTTCACATCACAGCTGGGAGGTAAGGACAGGAATCACAGAGATCTACGTAGAAAGAAGCTGAACTGCCTCGCCCTGCCTAACCCTTGGGAAATCCAATGTAAGGAAAAGGAGAAAAGTGAAACTCCCTGAAAAAGAATAAGAAGCTGAGGAAGTTTGTTGTCTAGGAGTTTGATGATGACCTTAACAGTGACATAAAAGTTATGAAGAGGCAAGGGCTCAGAAGGAAAGGTAATGTGTTGGGTTTTAGACAGGCTGAGTTTAAAATATCTATAGGACATCCAGTTCAAGATGTCCCATAGACAGTTGAAAACATAGGTCTGGCAGTTAGGAGGGAGATTAGAGCTGGATAAGTAGATCTAAGAATAATCAGCATAGAGATGATCATTGAATCCATGGGAGTCGATGAGGTCATCAAGTAAAATAGTATAAAAGAGGGCCCAGAACCAAGCCTTGGGGGATGCCTACACTTAACAGGAATTACGAGGACAAAGATGTACGCACAGAGAAGAAGTGGTCAGACAGGTAGGAGAACCACAATAGACCCATGTCAGGAAAATCCACAGAGAAAAAAGCATCAAGGAGAAGAGGGTAGGCAACTGTTAGAACTGCAAAGGGGTTAAGTTGGGAGAAGTCTGAAGAAAGGCAATTAAATGTGGCAATAATGAAATAGAGACTTTGGTTACTTACCCAAAGTCATATGATGAATAAGAGGCAACACTCAAACAAACTCTTCAGACTGCCAGACTAGCATGTTTTCTACTACAAGATGCTGCCTGTCAGGCACGAGTAGGCCACGTTCATTTTCAGCATAGTGTAGAGGAAAGAGCCCTAAATTTGTAATCAGGAACTGAGTTGAAGTCCAGGAATGCTTTGCTTTTCCCCTCTATTTAAATAAATCCTTGTCATGTTTCAAGGCCGCAATCAAGTCCGTCTTCCTCCATAGAGTCTTCTATTACTTCATAGGCCTGGTTAATATCCTTCTCCTTAGATTTAATGTTTTACACCTCAGGATTTAGCATTCATTTATATATTGTCTTGTAACCTTTTCTTTTTCTTACAAAAGCCTAGCTTCAGTACCTTTCTATCTTGTGGAAATCATCCATAGGTTCTTGAAGGCTACTCCATAAAAATGAGAGCTCCCAGGAAACTATGGAAGCTCTGAGTACAGGTCAGTGGTAGATTGTCATCAAGGAACAACCTAGTGATATTTTAAAAGTTTCATCACTAAAAAGTTGGTCATAAGGGGGATTAATTTTTTGGGAGGCCATAGCAAGTCTTTTTGCAGCCTGCTCACACTTGATTTGCATGCTTCCCCTCCAAAAAAGTTCATAACCTTGCCCTCAATCTTCTGATAAGTAGGCTGCAACATATCACCTATGAGGAACTAGAAAGGAGAACAAGAACAAAAGATGTTGTGGAGGAACGGTATGATAGGACAAGATGGACCAAACATCTAGCAAAGCTGGTGGACAACAGGAAAAAACCCCAGTTCTCTGGCATCCTCATGATGCCAGGAAAAAATAAGGAAGGCCTTCAGTACGTTGAACAGACCCCTTTTGGTAAGAGGACATGGCCAAGAGTTGCTGAGGATGGGCAGGCAAGAATGTGTTATAATCTGCATTGTTGGAAGGAACTCCCAAATTAATGAGACCGCAGCTCCGTTTGAGTATTCGAGTGGCCAAGTCATGAAGAATGCCTATGAAGGTAAAGAGTAATTGTGGTCTGTATTGGTGAAAGTAGTAACCACAAAATGAAATCACAGTGAAATATCATTTTTATTATTTTTTGCATTATGTGTTCCCAGTTAGAGGAATCATGACATGGTTGATAGGACCCTGGACTTGGAATCAGGCAGATCTGGGTTCAAACCTGGCTTCAGAGGCTTATCTGTGTGCCCCTAGGCAAATAATTTAAGCTTTCTTAGCCTCAGTTTCCACATCTTTAAAAGGAGAATCATGTAACCTGTAGTACTTATTTTCCAGAGCACTTGTGAGGATAAAATAAAACAAAGTTTTTAAAGCACTTTGAAAAGCTTAGAGTGCTGTAGTTAGTGTTAGTTGCTATTGAGCATGCTCTCGAAAGGCATATCTTATACTACTTTTGTACTAGGCACAGTGCCTAGCTCAGTGTATGTAGTCAGTGCCCCACAACTCCTTTTTCAAGGATTGAAAATGGATGATCACACTCTCATAGACCTTTGTACTCCAGTCACTCATACAAGCAAATGCTATCGTCAGCACCCTCTGTGGCCAAACATCTTATTCATGCCTACGCACGATGCAAGAGCTAGATACTCCCAAAGGATTTATGACTGGGCCTTTCTTTGGTGACTCAAGTCTTTTGGCAATATTTGGTTGAAACTATAGATTACCTTGTCAACATGTATCTTTATACTTAGATATTATGGTAAATACGATTGCAAATGGAAACTGATAAAATACTGATTAATGAAAATTGTCATGTCATTTTTTATTTTTAGTTTACAACACTCAGTTTCATAAGTTTTTGAGTTCCAAATTTTTTCCCCCAAGATGGCAAGTAATCCGATAGGATTATTTGTTGCCTATCAGAATGTAAAGATACCCACATCAGCTATACCCCAAGGACTGTAAGAACTAGAGGAATGGGACTAATAGATCTTGGTTAATTTTTTAAAACATAATTATAGCCAAAGGTCCACCATCAGAGTTAACTGCCACATAACCTGTTGGTCATAACCTGTAATATATGTTCACCTTCACTCCTTCTTGACACTAGGCACTGGCATTGCAGGAACCCTAGGCTCTCATTTTTCCAGCTGCGTAACCACCTGATTCCTCCCCTCCCCTCCCCCCATGGCCTGGCAGTAAGATTCTGACCTCAGCTGCTCTCTATCTGAGCTTGATAAGCATTATCCTCTTTGTGAATGAGGAATTTCCCCAGCAAGGTAATGGCTCTGTGGTTCCATGACCTAGAAATCCCTATCCATGAGTTGTTGAGTCTCCCCATGGGAATTCTCTCTTTGCAGTTCTCTGCAGTCTTTGGCTGGATCCCAGACACCACAGCCCTTCCATTGCTCAACCTAATGTTAAATCCTCAGGTATGAGACTCACAGTTACAGGATTCCAGAGTTGCAAAGGACCTGAGCACCTTTCTAATTCAACCTGTATGTGCACAGAAAAAGCGTCCTCTCTAGAAATATCTAGCAAGAAGTCATCCAGTTTTTGACTGAAGACCTCCAATGAGGAAGTGCTCAGTATTTCCAAAAGGCAGTAACCTTTGTATAGCTTTATGTTTTAGGAAGTGTTTTCCTTATATCAAGCCTAAAATGGATGTTTTGCAGCTCCTACCTCTTCATTCTGCCCTCTTGACTCCCTGTGGAGTCAAACAGAACAAATCTGATCCCCTTCCACATGATGGTTCTTCAGTTACTCAAACAAACCTATAATATCCCTACCAAACCTCTTTTCTAGGTTAAGCATCCCCATATCCTTCAACTAGTTCTCAAAATGCATGAACTCAAAACCTTTCACTGTTCAGGTTATCCACCATTGAAGTGAATGATCCCAAAGCTTCCCTCCAAAAAAGTGACCCATCTTTTTTTAAAAAACAACATTCTACTAATGATGCCATATGACTTCAAGCTATGGAATAACACGGTGTCCAAAGAATTAAAAGTCAAGCATTACTCAAAAGGTGAGAAAGAGTCATATGGAGGGCATGGGTAGGCTACTATTAACCATAAATTATTCAAGGGAAGAAGTAAAAATTATTTCTTTTAATCAGAGATGTGTGATTGGTAAACAAAGTGGGCCAGTCACATTACAAGCACAAGAATAAATAATAAGCAGCCTACATATTCTTTTGGGATCCATACAGTGTCAAGAGAAGTAGAGGAAGGACCTCAGGCCATCAGTGGACTCTCTATGCTCTCCATACATAAATCTGGGGACATGGAGAAAAGTCAAATTGCATGAAAAGGCATGAATGGATTGCAATGTGCACATTGGAGGAGGTACCCCACAGAAGAGATAATGGATCTAGTAAGTCACAAAGTATTGGACTCTCTAATAAAGATTATTGAATTTTTAATTAGGGTATATTCCAGTAACAGTTTAATCATGTGGTCAAGCATAAGTATTATATAAAGTATAAGCTCTAGATAACTTTAGACAATTCTAATTCTCTCACATGTGTCATAGGTTGGGAGTGGTGGGGTGTTGGACAGTGGAAGCAATTGTAAAAGATCTTCATGGGAAAAATTTAGCATGGAATGATATGGCCTATAATTCCTCCTCCTGAAGAGCAAATGAAGAGAGCACTGGAGAGGGGCAAGGTAGATATTACAATACTTACGGTATTATTCATGGTCTTTTCTAGGAGAGTGTTGCAGATGCCAGAGGATTCTGTATATTTCTTCTCCAAATCTCCCCATAAATTCTCCCCAGAGGACACATCCGATATGCTAAAGACTCTTCTCCAGATCTGTTTACATTTCTTGGGTACCAATGTAATAGTAAGACTGTCCAACTATTGCTTTTTCCTCTCACTACATGACTGGAACACTTCCTAGTCTAACATTATATACTCTTATGATATCTTTTATTTTTTTTTGAGGGAGGAAGGTAGGGTAATTGGGGTTGTGACTTGCCCAAGGTCACACGGTTAGTAAGTGTGTCAAGTGTCTGAGGCCAAATTTGAACTCAGGTCCTCCTGACTCCAGGGCTGGTGCTCTACTGACTGTGCCACCTAGCTGCCCCTATGATATCTTTTATATCGCTTCTCTTGTGCAAATTACCAGTGGTGATATGCTGTAGCTTATTTATACCCACCATGTTTTTCCATTATGTTTTGGGTAAAATAAGTTTGGGAGTCTTCTGCTATCGTTGTGTTCTTCCTAGTCACATAGGCTTGCTGGGACAATATTGAGGTTAAAAATTGTATGCACACATATACATACATACACATCCATAAATATATATATATATATATATATATATATATATATATATATATATATATAAAATAGTATTTAATTTAAAAATCACATTTGTACTATTTTGATGGACTCCCTCTAACTTTACCCTAAAAAAATTAAGTGGCCAGGTACAACAAATCCACTGTCTACTAAAATCCTAGCATCAACTGGCTATAATGGATGGAGCACTAGATTTGGAATCCAAGAACCGCTTCTCTCACTTTCTACGTATGTGTGTGACTTTGGGTAACTCATTTAACCTCCTTGGTCCTCAGTTTTCTCAAACTATAAAATGAAAGGATTGGTCTAGATGGCCCTTAAGATGCCTTCCAGCTCTTAATCAGCAGTCCCACGGTCATTTATTTGTCTAATACTGTTTGCTGACTCTGTTTCCTCCTATTTAGGAAGATGTAGAGGTGAGCTAGAGGGCCCATAGCGACAGCTCAGAAGAGAGATCAGTCAGGAGGGGCCAGACTTATATTCCTAATCTCTGAGGCTCGCAGCTGAGCCTCAATAAGCATAACCAACTGCAGTCAGTTCCTTAACCAGTGCAGACTCTTCCTTTGACCTGCCCAGAACCAGTTTTGCTGACTCTTTGGGACTTTACTTTGGATTCTAAGACCACCCTCAGATCCTGTTGATTCATTGATGTAGGTATTCTGCTTATAGGACAGAGTTAACTTTCTTGTCTCTGAACCTGCTTGGATGCCACGTTGAAAGCCTAATGTCGATCTCCTCCACTTCTCTATAAGTATCCACTCTTTGTTTCTGATCTTTGACAAATTTGGGACTGGCTTTCCTGCTGCTGACTAACTGGCTCACTACAAAAAAGAAAAAAGAAAAAAAAAGCCACAACACCTAATTCCTGCCTTTCCCTCAAACCACTAACTGGGCAGCTGGTCCCATACCATCATTAATAATAGCTAACCTTTTCATGACATTCATTCTAAGGTTTGCAAAGTGCGTTTCATAGGTCGTCTCCTTTGATCCCCACAACAAGCCTATGAAGTATGTGCTGTTATGATCCCTGTTTAATAGATGAGGAAATGAAGGCTGAGAAAGGTTAAGTGATTTACCCAGTGTCACACAGCTAGCAAATGTCTGAGGTCGGATTCAAATTCAGGTTTTCTGACTCCTAGTCTAGTGCTCTTTCCACTTCACCCCCTGATTGCCTGAGACTACAGCTGGTACCATGGACAAATTTCTGCTACCCTACTCTACAGCAAAAAATACAAAAATGAAAGGGAAGGGTTAAGATAGTTTGAATGAATAATCTAGATACCTGTAAATTTCATTATTTATAATTCATTTTATTATTTCTATGTACTTCTAGCTATCAGTCTCATTTTTAAAGTATCTTGAGGAGAAATAAAAGTATTATGTTACATTTATTTAGAAACTAAAAGAGGCAGTGAATTTAAAAGTGGAGAGACTAGTGGGTGAATAGTTAGGAGAGATGTGTTCCACGCTACCATTCCATACTTATTACACATTACCACTCTCCATGTAATTTACAATCAGGTCTGGCTGGTCTCATCATCATTCCTCACATGACATTCCATTTCCCATCACTCTGCATATGTCTGGAATGTACCCACTCCTCATCTCCATCTTTTAAAATTACTATTTTTTTTTCCCAAAGCTCAGCTTAAACACCATGTCCTCCGTAAGGATTTTCCTGATCCCCATCTGCTAGTGCCTCTCCTGCAACCAAATCACTTTGCTTTTATTTGGAACATATTTTTCAAAAATATGTCTCCCCCAATAGAAGACAAGTTGCTTGAGGACAGGTATCTCTAGCTCCTACTGTACAGTATTGCACATAGGAGTAGGCTCTTAATAAATGCTTACTGGCTAATGAATTATAATCTGCTAATTAGCTGTCTTTTGGGCAGGTCATTTTAACCTCTGGGATTTAGTTTTCTCATATGTGAAATAAACACTTTGGACTAAATAATCTCTAGAGGGCTTTCAAATTCCCTAATGCTGATTAATACCCAAATTGGTTACAAAAAAAGAATGCAAACAGAAATTACAATTTTCTTATAAAAGGCACCTGTGAAAATCTTACTAGGCAAAGATGTGGCACAATGGATAGAGCGTTGGACTTGAATTTCAAATTCTGCATTAGATACTTAAATAGCTCTATGTCCCTGAAAGAGTCAGTTAACCTTTCCCAGCCTCAGTTTCCTCATCTGTAAGATGGGAATAATAATAATAGCACCTACCAAAATTGCAAAAATAAATGAATTTTTTGCATTTATAAAAATACAGCTGAATCTGTTTGAACTATGTAGATGCGCTATTCATTTTAACGCTATTATTAATAATAAAATGTATAGCCAATTCAAAAATTATAAGAAAATGATTTTTTACATTAAGAAAAAATAACTGAATCTATTTGAAATGGTAGAATTAATTCCATATTGTATTTTAACAGCACTCAGTCAGCATTTTCGCATGACTTACTAGCCAGCCCAAAATAAGCTTGCTGAAGAGTGTAGAAAGTGGCTGAAGTAGCTCTGAGCTTTGGCAAAGAATGCTTTCAAGGCAGGGTGGAGTGATCATATTCTCTATCAGATGTCACGCCTCCCTGGCTGGGACGCTGTGATTCATCCTGTGCTTGGCACACTATCATTTGGAACACACCTTTGTATTTTGCAGTTGTTGGTCTTTCCTTGGATTATCTCAGCCAAAGATAAAGCTCACAAACTTTAGTCAGAAACACCACTTCTCCACAGAAACAAGGGTGGGGGGAGGGGGGGAGAAGTCCACTGTTTATGACTTTCTAGGATTGATGTCATCGATTTTCATGCTGGGTGGATCCCCCTGCACCTAGAGGACCTTTGACACTCCTCGGTGTTTGTTTTGTTCCAGACAGTATACTTTGCTTTGAAGAGTAATGCTTTAGCTGTAATTAATGCATATCTCATTCCTGTGCTTTCAGGAAATCACTACAAATTAGGTGGTAGTCAAGTAAAGAAAAATATTTGCAGCATAAAACAAATGCTATGAAAAACAAAATTTTAAATTAAACAAAAAAAGTAGGCATAACACAACACATTCCTGAGAAACAATTATTTTTTGTGACAAGATCTTTGCTAAGGTATTAAAATACTGCTGTCAATTCCACCTTTACAACATTTCTCACATCCACCCCCTTTGCTGTACTCTCACCACAACTACTCTGTCCTAAGCCCTCATTAACTTTCACTTGAACTATTACAATAGCATTCTAAGGTCTCCTTGCCACCCACCCTTTTGGATCTAGCTTCCACAAAGCTACAAAATGTAGATTCCCAAGGCACGGCTCCTTTCAAATCACTCTGCTGCTCCTCAGGAAGCTTCAGCAGTTTCATCCTGACAATAGGGGAAAATACAAAACTCTTAGATTTCAAGGCCTTCATAACCTGGATTCAGTTCAATTGTCCTACTTGCTGTTCCTCATTTTCATCCTTCCATCTCCTGCCTCTGTGTCTTTACCAGGCTTCCCCTTATGTCTGGAATTCCCTTTCTTCTCACTTCTACTTCAGAGAATCCCTAGCTTGCTTCAAAGCTCAGCTCAGATGTGACTTCCTAGAAAACAGTGAGTGTGTGTGTGTGTGTGTGTGTGTGTGTGTGTGTGTGTGTAGATGATATAGATATATAGCTATATGTGTGGATATATATATAATCTATATACATTCAAAAATATATTTATATATATTTTTCTGTGTACCTGCTGTTTCCTCCCAATAGAATATCAGCATTTTGAGAACAGAGACTGGTTCATTTTTATCATTGTAGCCCCAGGCATAGTGCTTGGTACATAGTAACAGCCTAATCAATGTATAATATGATAAATGAATGAATAAATGAAATTCTAACCAGTTGGTAACCCAAGAAGTATAATATTTGTAGGGAATGCACTGTAAGATGTCTTGCCTTTTTCCTTCTTTTTGTTTTGTATTTTGTGTCTAGATTTATTTTTATTTACTCAACGAATATTTATTGAGCAGCTGGCATATGCCAGACACCATACTTTGGCAGGAAGAGTGAAATGAACCCTTATTTTCCATTCTGACACCATTATAGAAGTGCAGAAACTGACCAGTCTTCCTCTATTGCATTGGTATCAACCCTGCATGGAAGAAAGAGAGACCAAAAGAGGTTATGTGTGCTTTGTTCAAGGTAGATAAGGTGACCTAAGAGATACTACAGAATTGTGAGTTAGATGGGGATTGCTCTTTCTTTCCTTTCGTGTGAGGTATGACTCTTACCTATAGAAAATTACCTAGCATCAGCTTACTTATTGCAGATTTAACTTCAGACCTTGGTGATTAGCTTCGCTTGGTAAAGCACTTGGAAGGAAAACTGCCCCACCCACTGTTCATGCTAGGCAGGACTATAGTTTTCTTTAGTGACATCAGTGATGAAGAGATGTGACCTCCTCTCAGTCTTCTGGGCTGTTCCTCAGTACTTTATTCTTCTTGGAAGGTGAGAACACATAGCCTCCCTCTCTAACGACTTCTGAATTTCAGCTGAATTTTTTTTTTTAAGATTTTAGGATTAAGAGCAGTAAGACACTTCAGCTATCAGATGAAAACACCGAGGACCAAGTGACTTACCAAAAGTTGTAAAAATAGTAAATAACAGAACCAAGATTGTAAAAATTGATTTTCTGAGTCCAAATCCAGTGCCTTTTATTCACTACATCACATTCCTTTCCTAGATTTAGGGAGGTAGAAAACACTTTGTCTTATTTATCCCCAACCCTTCTATAGTCTATTTATCTCAAAGGTAAATTTGATATGAAGTTGTCCAAGAGAGGAAAATTTGAGGGAGTGAAATGAAAAGAGAGTCGGAGAGGGACAGAAAGGGAAAGAAGCTTGAGGGCATAACCTACATTGTATTGGAGGGTATCGCTTTTTAACTCCCTGTTCTCAAGTATTCAAATCCAACTCAGCAAGCACTTATTTAACACATAGTGTGCCCAGAGAAATGTCCTATGAAATCAGTATACTTGCCTCCTTTTTTTGATGTTAACCAAGAGTCTTTCTCAAGATTATTGCTAGGAAAAACAATTCTTTGCAATTATCCCCAGGAAATAATGCATCTCGGCGTTCAAGTTCCTCCCTCTTAAGAAGTGCCCTGTCATGCTGCAGAAGTCAGGATGAACCCAGGTGAAAGTTATGCTTTCTGCCTGATGTGGGATAGCAGAACTAGTTTGAAAAATATGCAGCAATTCTTCAGTGACACAGTGGTGATCACTCGATCTTTATAACTGTGGGTTATATTGCTTTCCTAGAGATTTGTAGTTTTTAAAACGGGATCATATTACTTTCCTAGAGATTTGTATCCATAGCAAACTCTTGTTATTCATTTTTATACCTGGGAAGTCAGGTCTGAAATGACAAACACTTCAAGCTTCAGGAAGTCTCTTATCTTGGAATGAATGAATGAGTTTCATTTAAACCTGACCTCAATGCTCTCAAGAAAGGGTTCTTGATTGCTGAGTAAATACTAAGAGAAACTTGGTTTACAAAGTCTATTCACATCTAGAAACCCATCTGCCCATATTATGTAAGTAATCAAGAGAATTAATTTGACAAGCTAGTTCCATGTTTATTTATATATATGAACCAGAGTATTTACAACATCTTACATAAATGCATAAGGATGCTAATTTTTTTTCAAAAGGCGCTTTGCCAAATGTTTAATTTCATTGTTTTAATATTATGAAACCATTCTAAATGTATTGCTTGCTACTTGAAAGTGGAAAGAGACATTGAAATTTAACTCCTCAGTTCTTTTATAAGCTGGTGTCATGTTAGCTTTTTAAGTCAGAACAGCTTGAAGACTTCCTTCCTTTGAAAGAAATAATCATTTAATTTTGTTTCCCCTGCTAAGAGGCCTTATAGAAAGAGTTGTCAGGATGTTCAATGCAGACTTAACCAAGAGATATGAAGGGCATGAGAAGTGGGCATCCATTTAGCAGATGGGAGATGAATGTGCCATCTCAACAAACCCTACTGCTGTTCAGATATACTGAACGTCTTGTTTATAAAGGGAGATAGAGCAATTCATAAAAAAGGGCAAGACATTCAGTAAACTGACCCTTGACTAACCAAACTTGACATGAGAAAAAAAATCAATCTGTGAAGTAGCAAACTTACAGCAGACTGGTTTAGCCCAAAACCACAGGCCTACAAGAATTTTCCCAACCTCTTTACTGACTTCACTTCTTCAAAGGTAACTTACAATAAATAAAAAAAAAAAAGCAACCCTCCCAGCCCCACCCCACGCCTGCCCCTGTGAAATGCCCAACGGTGCATTTCACACATGCCCCAAAGATCCAGAGTGTCAAAGCTAACCTTAGAGATTACTGAGTCCAACCCCAGCATGATCTTGAACAACCATAAGAATTTCATGAAATCTAAAGCTTTTAGCTTTGTAAATAAAATGTGTGCTCGTTATTGCCTTTAGTTTTACGTTACAGTGTCTTTTTTTGTTTGAAAAGCATTTATCCCAAGTCAAAAATTCCAATCTCTGGAAGTGCATCAAGCCCCTTGGGAAAGCTGAGCCCCAGGATCAAGGGTGGGCATGCTAGACTTTAGCTTTGGTGGGCTCATCTTGGTTTCTTCTCTTGACATCCCAGTTGTAAACCTGAGCCATATTGACTTCTGTGGTAGAAAACTGATCCCGAAGGAAGTCCAAGTCTTCCTCGAGAGATTCCAAATTGCTGGTAGCAGTGCAGTGGTTCTTCTCCAAGAGAGCCTGAGCTTCATCAATGTCATATTCAAGCATCACATAGGCCCCCAACCACAGGCAGACTTTATCCCTAGGAAGAACTGAAGCTTTGCAGTAAAGGTTATCAGCCAGTAAGAATCTAGTCTCCAGGGGCTTTGTGGTCTCTTTTTTCTTCTGCATATATTTTAAAATGTGTAATGTCTGTTTGATTTCAGGAATCTGATTTTTTAGCCTTCTTTTCTTCTGAGCAAGGTTAAGTTCCATAAACTTATACTTCTGATACTCCTCATCCAATTTCTTGAGTACAATATCTACAGACTCATTCCCAGGCTGTTTCATAAAAGCATTTACATCTTCCACAAACACCGCCTCGGTGATGCCCAGGTGCCCTCGGCACCCTTCCCCCACCCCAACCGCCGGTACTCAAGAGCTCCGTAGCAGCTGCCTGCATCTTGGAAGGAAGCCGACAGGATGCTAATTTTTTTTATGAATTACTTTAAATAAAAGGGATTTAAAATGTCATGCATATCAGTCAAGCCTCTCTATCTGACAATTTTTAGCAAAGTTTATTGGAAGATAACGATATGTCACTTACAGTAGAGGTCACAGAGGCAATAAGGGTCAGTGGGAGGATCTGAACTCAGGCCCTCCAACCTCTAGCATCAATCATCTATTTACAATGCAACAATAAGTGTACTGCATACATGGTGTTAGAAAGCTGTCAGTTAAACTCACTTCAGGCTCACCCATGACCAGAGATGCCAGTCAACTCTAGGCAACTTCAGGATGAGTTGATCCAGGCCAGGTCTCACACAGGCTAGTGATTTCAGGATGAACATCTCCACCATGCCACTGTGGAGCTGAATTTTAGCATCCTTGGAGGTCTTGAAAATACTCACTTGGTCCTTTCAAATAATTTTAGTTTACCCATCCATTAACTCAGTTCAACTTGCCCTAGGACAATATTCTTACTAGGGCAACTTCAATCAGAAAGGTGATAAGCTCCTAAGGCTAGAAAGGACTTTGAGGCTATCATTTTTCAGATAAGAAAACTGATGGAAGAATTATTTTCTTGTCTTTTTTAAAATAATTTTTCTTCCAATTACATACAAAAACATTTTTTAATATTTGTTTTTTTTTTAATTTTGAATTCCAAATTCTCTTCCTCCCTCCCTCCTCTCCCTTTTCCCTGAGATGGCAAGTGATTTGAAAACAGTTAAACATGTGCAGTCATGAAAAACATATTTCCATATTAGTCATGTTATAAAAGAAAACACAGACCAAACCCCTTCCCCACCAAAAAAAACAAAAAAACAAAAATAGCACGCTTCAGTCTGTCTTCAGACACCATCAGTTCTTTCTCTGGAGGTGGAAAGCATCTTTCATCACAAATCCTTTGGAGATGTCTTAGATCCTTGTGTTGCTGACAATAGCTGTCATCTGTAGTTAATCACTGTACAATACTGCTGTTAATGGCAAATACTTGTCAAATAATAAATGCTTGTTGATTACCTGCTATAACACTAAATTTGTAAATTAATTTAGGTAATATCACCTTTATTGTATTTTCTCTGACCATCCATGAATAACTAATACCTTTCAAATAGTTTGTCTCAAATGTATATTTAAGTACATTTTGTATTTAAATAAATGTTTGATAGATTAAAAGATATTCTATATATTTTATAGTTGTTTTGATGGGAATTTCCCTTATATTATTTCCTCTTAGATTTTATTGTTAAATAGAAATAGTAATGATTTTTACAAACTTATTTTGTATCCTTTTTTTTTTACTAGAGCTATTTGTCACAATTAATTATTTTGATAACTCTCTGGGTTTTTCTAAGCAAATCATAATAAACAAGTATGGATAATTTTGCCTACTCTTTGTCAATATTTCTGCTTTCAGTTTCTTTTTCCTGTCATAGTGCTATGGTTAACATGTCTAGAACTATGTCAATAACAGTGGGAAGGAATAATAGTTTCTAAACAAAAATAATAATATGCTTCTGATTTTAGAATTAGAACTAGCACAGAAAAGTAACATGAAGCTAAGTGAGTTTCTCAAGGTTATAGAGATAGTAGAGCAGGGTTTCTAATCCAGGCCCTCTGATTCCAAATTCAACATTCTATCTATACCTTGTACCAAGATGGCACTAACACACACACACACACACACACACACACACACACACAGAGTTTAATTATCACCTCTATGCAGATGTTCAAAGATCTACATAACTAGTCTCAGTCTCTACATTGGCCTTCACTCTGGCATCACCAACTTCCAGTAAGACATTCAAACCTGGATGTCTTGTGAACATCTCAAATTCAACATGTTCAAAACAGCTCATTATTTTCTCCCCAATCTCACTCCTTTTCCAAACTTCCTCATTTCTTTTAAAGTCACAGCCATTTTCCAGTCTCTCAGGGTTGTAACCTCAGGTTATCTTCCCCTTCCTACTTTCTCTCACCTTGCCAATCCATTGACTTAACAAATTTTGTCTTTGTACCTCCACAACATCTCACATCTGACCCCTTCTCTCTACTGACACAGCCACCTTGCTGTTTGGGACTTCACCTTTTCTCACCTAGACTACTGCAGTGGCCTCTGAATTGTTTTCCCTGCCTTAAGTCTTTCCCCACTCTAACCCAACCTCCACATAGCTGCCAAAGTCACTTTCCATGCTATTCTTTGACTCAGTAAACTCCAGCTGCTTCCTATTGCCTCTAAAATACAATATAAACACTTCAGTTGCTTCCTATTGCCTCTAAAATACAATATAAACTCTTCAGTTTAGTTTGTAAAGTCCTTTACACGAGCCCCAACCTATCTTTCCAGCCTCATCATACATTAGTCCTCTTTATGCACTCAATCTTCCAACCAAACTACCCTTCTTTCTTTTCCTCACCCAAAGGAGCTCAATGTCCCATCTCCATACTTGCACTGGGCATCCTCCATGCCTAGAATGTACTTCCTCTTCACCTCTCCCTTATAGGATCCCTCTGTTCCCTTAGAGGGGTCTCCTTCTACATGAAGCCCTTCCTGATACCCACTCCGCCAGTGGTGAGTATTCTCCTGCTACAACTACCTTCTCTCTTTTCTCATATTTATTCAGTGTCTAGCAATAACAACAACAACAGTTGTTTTTAAGATTTGCAAAGAGCTTTAAATGTTATTTGATTTGACCTTTGCAACAAATCCATGCTCATTTCACAAATGAAGAAATTAAGGGTGAGAAAAATTAGATGAATTCCCTCAGGTCACATAACTGGTAAGTGCCTACTCTTGGATTTGAATATAGGTCTTCCTGACTCCAAGTTCAATGCTCAATTCACTGAACTATCGATGTCTACTAGTTATGTCACACATTAGAATGTAAACTCCTTGAGGGTGGGCATTGTTTCATTCTTCGTTTTTAAATCCCCACCACCTAGCACAGTGCCTGGCATACAGTAAGCACTAATAAATGCTTATTGATGGATTGAATATGTGTGCATGCATGCATACATGTATATGTGTGTATGTGCATGAATATGTATATTATAAGAGTAGATATTTAATAAATAGGAGCCATCAGATTGGATGTTTAAGCTAAAAGGTACACTTAGCAAAATACCTGGTACATAATAGGTGCTTAATAAATGTTCATTGGTTGAATGTTTCATATTAAAGGGTAAAGAACATTAAAATATATCCAAATTTTCCAGTAAAAGGATAATTAATACAGATGAGAAAATAATGATAATAGTAAAGAAAGGAGGTGGGGAAAGGAGATGTAATGCCAAACGTAGAGATTTCATCCTAAGAAGGGGACTAAACTTCATGGAATTAAAAGTTTGTGAAACAGGATGGTAAACTATTTCATTAACTAGCTTCAAGAGCTTAAATGGTATGTTGCCTATAGAAGGGGTGGCAGGCTTCGCTTCTTTCAGGAAGCATCCAGAAGAATAAGAACTAGGATACAAATAGAATTCCTTTCTCTCCTCTTGTCCATCCCCTGTCTTAGCTTCTGGCTTTCATCACCTCTCACCCAGACTCTTAAGAGAGTCTCCAGTTTGGTCTTCCTTCTCCGATTCAATTCAATTAGACAATTACATCTTAAGTAACCAGTATAGCAAGGGCACTATTGATTTATCTGTTTTATCAGGCAGATAATTTAGTTAGTACGGTGAACTCTTGATAATAAAGGTGCTTTACCAATGCAAATGAACACATCTCTGCAACCTAGAGTCTTAGAGAATTCCCTGGGACAGTGACTTGAACAGAGTCAGTATGTAACAGAAGAAGAATTTTAATTCAGTTCTTCCTGATTCTAAGGCAAGCTCTCTAGGTACTACATCAAACAGCCTACAGGAGATATGATAATCCTAGAAATACAATGACAAAAAAACAAAAGTCTCTGGAGCTACAGTATGCATACAGGCAAATAAACAGGTAGCACCTCAGCTGTACTCCGAAGGAAACTAGGGATTCTGTGAGAAAGAGGTGAAGACAGCTCAATTCCAGACATGTGGAATTACTCAGACACAGGCACAGAGGTAGGAGACAGGATGTCATATAAGGACAAGAGCTGATGAGAATGGATGACAACTTCATGCATAGTACCCTGAAATTTAGTAGACAATTGGGTCAAAAGCAGATTGAAAGAGGGCTTTAAATGCCAGACTAAGAGTTTTGTATTTTGTCCCAGAGACAAGAGGGAGCCATTGAAGATTTCTGAATGGGAGGTGATGTAGGAAGTCATGTGCTTTTGGATCACCAACTGTGTGGAGGAAGGATTAAGGAATAGATCGTCTTGTTCCAGTATGTCCCAACAATTTCCTAGAATGATTTCTTCTTTTTTTTCACCAACCATACATAATTTATTTCAGTAGGTACTGGGCTATGCAGAATAGGATACAAATCTGTCTTGAACAATATTTCTATTCTTCATATTTGAGCAATTTTTATCTTATGTTTTATTTATTTTTTATTTTTAACCCCCTTATTTTTAAATTTTAGTTAAGTTATTTTATTTTTTCCAATTACATGTAAAGATAGTTTTCAACATTCATTTTTATAAAATTTTGAGTTCTAAATTTTTCTCTCTCCTTCCCATCCCCCTCCTCAAGATGGCAAGCAACCTGGTACAGATCATACATATGCAATCATGTTTAACATACTTTCATATTAGTTATGTTGGCTCTTGCCCCCTCATCTACAGTTACTTTAAATGCAATTTTATATCTCCTGCTGCTTTGCTTTGTTTGTAACATATAAAAATGATGATGATTTATGTGGGTTTATTTTATATCCTATGACTTTGCTAAAGTTATTAATCATTTTATGTTGTTTTTAATTGATTCTCTAGGATTCTCTATGTACACCACCATATCATCTGCAAAGAGTGATAGTTTTGTTTCCTCATTGCCTATTCTAATTCCTTCAATTTCTTTTTCTTTTCTTATTGCTAATGCTAGCATATTTAGTTCAGTATTGAATAATAGTGGTAATTATAGGAATCCTTGTTTCACCCTGGGTCATTTTATTAATATGACTTTATAGCTTATCTCCATTACAGATAATGTTTACTGATGGTTTTAGATGGATACTACTTAACATTTTAAGGAAAGTTGAACAGTTTTTTAAACTCATGTGATGCACATGCTTATACCTGTCTTCCAAATTAGTTATATGATATATGTATTCATTGGAGTCATGTGCATACATTCTACATCAAATATATTAGTTTCTATTTGTTAAGCATAGAGATAATGTGGATTGGGATTTCATTCAAATAAAGAACATCCAGGTGGGAAAATTCTCTAGCAGTGCAGGTTGGTATCATTTTTTTCCTTTTCTTTTAAAAGAAAACTCTTTTATTTTTAATTCATGGAATAAAACAGGAATTCTACAATATAGCACAATTTAAAAATGATTGCACATGGAACTGCAAATCCACCACATACAACTTGCCATAACCTTCAAAGATACAACAAAGTTAGAAAGTAAATTCCTTTTTTTTCCTCCCCCTACTCTGCTCTAGAAATGGCCACCATTAGACACAAATACAAATACATATGTAAAATTGTTCTATACATACTTCTATTTATGAATTTTTTCTCTGGATTCAGATAGCACTTTTCTTCATATGTCTTTTGTTAATTAATTTGGGTATTTATAATAGTCAAAATGACTTATTCACTTAAAGTCATCCTTAAAGGAATATTGCTGTTATTGTATACAATTGGTTCTGCTTATTTCGCTTTTCATTATATCATGCAAATCTTTCCATACTTTGCTAAGATCATTGAGGTCATCATTTCTTGTAGGACAATAGGCTCCATCACAATCATAAACCATAACTTCTTCAGCCATTCCCTAATTGATGAAATTTCCAGTTCTTTGCTACCACAAAGAGAGCTGCTACAAATACGATATCCTGAAATCCATGCCCCCCAAAAGAACCAGGATATCATATTTCATGAAATCATTAGAGACAATTGTGAAGACATTCAAGCTAGAGTCTTGTTTTTTTAATCTGTCCTTCATACAATCATGAAATGATTACCTTTCCTTCCCTTCCTTTCTCTTCCAAATTTCTTTAAACACCTGAACTGGCCAGATTCACAGAAAAATATAATTCCATTTGATTTGACTAACCTTTATGAAACATTTACCATATGCAAGATACTATTGTAGGTAAGGAAGATACAGAAAACAGTCTCTGCCCTCAAGAACTTTGCCTTCTACTGGGAGCAATACGTATACAAATAAGATTAGTACATAGAAAATTGAGGAGGGAAGGTACACTAACTACTAATAGCATCAGGGAAGGCTTCACAGATGTGTTCTCTTAAAAATATTCAACATCAGTAGTCATCAGTGAGATATGAATAGTAACAACATTAAGATTTTACTTCAAACCATTTAAACTGGAAACAAAACAAAACAAAATGAAAATTAGGAAATTTGATCCTGGCCAAAATGTGCAGAAAAAAATGCACTCATTCACTGATGGTGGAATTGAAAACTAGTATAATCTTTTTGGAAAATAAATGATAGTTTGTAGAAAAATTAACATCATTCATACACTTTGATCTAATAATTCCATTGTTGTTAATATACCCTGAGAGTATAATCAACAATGAAAAGAAAAACAGCTCTAATTTCAAAGGTATTTTTATGGAGACAGTCATAATTGTAAAAAACTTGAAGTAACCCGAACAAATTGTGGAATATTATTTTTGTGAAATACTATGATACACCTAACATAAATAAATATGCATGATACAAAGAAATACAGAAAAATCTTTAAGAAATAATGCAAAGCCATGGGAGGGAGGGAGAAAGGGAGAATCAGAAGAATGTAGTATATACTATCGCCATTTAAATGAAATATAAATGAGTGGGAATAAAGTGACAGAAAGGTGACTGAGGGAGTGACTGAAAAGTCATTATGATGTTTTATGCATTTAAATTTATTTATTTAAATCTACATAGCTTCCGAACAAGTTTGGTTGTAAGGATGTTGATTTTTTTTTCTTCCTTTCAAAGACTTTAATTCTATTTTTTTCTACCTTCAGTTTTATGTGTTTTTTTTTTACATTTCATACATTTAGAAGTTACTACCACTCTGAGTGTTGTCTTGTAACAAAGCAAAAGAGTTAAGTAAAAGTAATAATGCAGTGATCTCTTCTGAAAGGGCATGTAACATTTCACATTTGTAGTGCCCTCTCCACCTCCCTATTTTTGAAAATTAACAGAAATTTATTTTCTCTCTCTACCACCTCCTACTCAATTGGGAAAAAAAAAACAAGTTTCTTCTAACAAATATGTATAGTTAAGCCAAACAAACTCCCTCAATAGCTATATTGAGAGAATACACACACGCACACATACATGTGCGTACATGTGTTTGTATGCATTTGTTGTTGTTGTTCAGTCATTTTTTTGAGTTATATCTGATCTTTGTGACCCCATTTGGGGTTTTCTTGGCAAAGATCCTGGAATGCTTTGCCATTTCCTTCTCCAGCTCCTTGTACAGATGAGGAAACTGAGGGGAAAGGGGATAAGTTACTTGCCTAGGGTCACACAGCTGGTGTTTGAGGCTAGATCTTAATTCAGGTCTTCTGACTCCAGGCCTACAATCTATCCATTCTGCCACTTAGCTGCCCATATATATGTGCTTGTATGTATCTATCTAATTATCTACCTACCCTATCTATCTATGCATATGGATACATACATATGTATATATGTGTAGATACAGCCAATTATAGAATGTAACTTTTATTCTCTGTGTCTTTTAATGTAACTCTTAATTTATTTAATTTTTGTCAATTAACAAACATTAATTTTCTCTTCCTCCCATCTCCCCCCATTGGAAAACAAAAAAAAAAATCCCTATGATATATGTATAGTCAAGCAAAAAATTTACATGTGTGTTTATGTGTGTGTGTGTGTGTGTGTGTGTGTGTATGGAATTTGTTTTGCTTAACTATGGATATTTGTTATAATTTTTTGTTCTTTTTATTTGCACTAGTATGGGAAGTGGTAGGAAAATAAAACAAATACATTTCTGTTAATGTATATCATGTGTGTGTCTACACACACACATATAGATATATGACATACATGCACTCATATCTTATTCAGCACCTCTCTGTCATTGATATATTTCAACATTGGTCCTTTGGAATCATGAATGGTCACTGTTCTTAGAGCTTTCAAGTTTGCTTATTTTTACAGTGTTGTATAAATTGTGCTCCTGGTTCTACTCATTTCATTCTTCATCATTTTATAATAGTCCACAAAATTGTTTATTTTTATAATATTGATATCATGGTAAAAATTGTTCTACTGGTTCTGCTGACTTCACTCTGCTCATAGAAAGTCTTTATGTCTTCTGAAATGATCTATTTCTTCATTTCTTATGGAACAATTATATTCCATCACATTCTTACAGCACAACTTATTCAACTATTTCCTAATTGTTAGACATCTTAGCTTCCTGGTTTTGCCACCACAAGAAGAGCTGCTATAGACATTTTTGTATATAAAGGAGATTTTTCTCTTTCCTTTATCTCTTTTGGGAATAGGACTGGCAATGGTAATTAATATTAAGCTTCTAATAAATCACTAAAAGACAAAGAAAATAGGGACGTTTGACGATTTTCTGTCTCAGAGCACTTCTCATTCTTCATGACTTTTCTTTTTTATGTAACTTTTAATTTAGTTCACTGTCTTGTTAATTAATGAACATTCCTCCCCTCATTGTGGAAAGAAAGAAAAATAAATTTCTCATAACACGTATGCATTGTGGAGCAAAACAAACTCTCACGTTGACCCTGTCCAAAAATATATCACTTTCTTCACCTTGAGTCCAAATGCTTCATAGTCATATCTCTGGAATTGTGGTTGAAGTCACTAAGTGTCATAGTTTCTGTTGATTTCATATGGAGGGTACAAGTGTCCCATAAAATGATGCTTCTTGTTGCCCTTGGCCACACAATGAAATGAACTCTGCCAACTCCTCTATTTGGCTCTCTAAAAACTGTAAATCATACATGTATTTAGCTAAAACTTCCATTTCTTGTTTGGTTTTGTTTATAGGAATAATATAAATATTGATATGGTTTAGTTTCTACAATAATTGCCCTTGAGTGAGAGAAATAAATTACAAATATACAAATAACTCTAGTATAAAACAATATGTGAGAAATGAATTAGAGAAGTGAAAACAAAATGATACATGAGATCAGATAAGGAAAAGTTCATTACTGCCTAGATGGATAAGTGAAGACTTTGTTGCAGAGATGGTATTTGAGTTGGGTTGGTTTTAACAGATGGATTGGATTAAAAGTAAAGAGATAAAATGAGGACATTCAGAATCACAGAATCTCAGATTTACAAGGGACCACAGAGCTCACCTCATCTGACTTGTATCTAAATGAGAGGCCCATCTACAACATAGCCAACAAGGGGTCATCCAACCTTAAATCAGAACCCCCAGTGATGGGGAACACACTACCTCCTTATGCAGCCTCTTCCACTATTGGATAGCAATGTTGTTTAGGAGTTTTCCCTTATATCCAGCCTAAATTTTGCTCTTTGTAACTTCCATCCATTGCTCCCACTTCTGCCTTCCAGAGACAAGCAGAATAAGGCTAATTCTGAGTCCTCTTTTTTGTTCAGGCTAAAAAACCCATAATCCTTTTGATGGGGTGCTTGGGTGCTTGTGCTTGGACCCTAATTCTAACATTTCTCCTTAGCCTCTGCTTGGGTACCTTTGCCTGGACCCCAATTCCAAAGCCAAATCCAGTTCTAAAATCACATCTCTCCCTAGCCTCAAAATACTGCCTGAGGCAGTCCCTCTCCAGTTCAAGGGCAGCATGCCTTAGCAAAACACTTATGTCTCCTCCTGATACTGCTGCCAGCTGCACCTATAGAATTTATTGGTATGACTCCTTGTGTATTGCTAATTGGCTATGCACTGGGACATAACAATATTTACTACTTACTGATCTTACTGATATGTATCCTAGACATAGGCAAATGTATAGTCCCTTGCATTCATATTGTCTAACAAGACATTTGCTGAGAGCTACCTAGATATTTCCAGTCAGCCCTGACCATTAGTTGACTTAGTGACATTCCACAGTCAAACCACACCTCCAGGTAGCCCCCGCTTGTGCTATTTCCCAGTGAACTCTGCATAAGGTACCTGCACAGTAGATACAAAAAGTGCATGCTCCTTTAAGAACTGACCACCCCTTAACCACTCCCTAATCCCACCGCAAAACACCTAATTGAAATGTTTTACCCCCAAATCTTCTATAAAAACTTTCCTGCACCCGTGTAAGGTTGCAGGTTCCCTAAGAACTCTTGACCACTGTGAAGCATAATAAATCTTTGCCTCCTTGACTTAGAGAATGTTTGAGATCATGAATTCATTCTGGATGGCCCCAACCCTCTCCAGTACTCAGGTCCTTGAGGGGCACTCCCCCTCAATGACCCCATCTGGGAACTCCAGTCTTGGGTTTCCTGGACCTCATCTCCCTCAACCCTTTAATCAATCATCTGGTGGTCCTTCAACATCTCCTCTGGACACCCTCCAGGTACTTTGTCCTCAATCTTGGGTGGGACCCCAACTCAGTTTATTGAGAGAGTTTATTTCTGATTAAAGTGTGAAGAAAATCTAATCTAGGTGAATTCCAGCCCTTTAACTCACAACCAAGAAACCTCATTGTTCAAATTATGTGGTCCGGGTGGATCCCTTTGTTTAGATAGCTGAAGGCAGCTGAGTCTCAGCTGGAGGAACAGAAGGTTTTCAGCCCATCAAATCCTGGTCCACTCCCTCATTGATTTTTCACCAATCAGAGTTGGTCTCTGACTGTTAGGGGCATCCACATTTGCAAAGGCATTTAAGCATGCTAGCCTAATTAATAAATAGATTATTAACTACCCAGAAATTCTGTCTCTTCCTTAGTCTCAAGCCTAAAATCACGTGAGCTTTTTTTTTTGAAGGTGGGGATCAATATCACTCATATCATTTGCAGTCCACAAAGTCCCCTAGATCTTTTTTTTAAAGGAGATCTGATGCCTAGTTACAACTCCCTTATCAAATTGTGAGGTTGATTTTAAAAGTCAATTGTATAATTACATTTATCCCTATTAAGTTCCATCTTATTATATTAATTCCAACATTCTAGCCTATTGAGATTTTTGTTTTGAATCCTGCTAATGTCATCCAACATATTAGCTATACATCCCAGGTTTGTGAAATCTGTAAATGATCAAAAAATAAGGATTCCATTTATGCTTACCCCTTCCTACTGAAGTTACTATTCTACCTGCCTATATCTTGTATGTATAATTCATGCATTCTGTCTTCCCTGTTAGAATGTGAACTTGAATGAAAGGCTACCTTTTGGCTTTTCTTCATATCCCCAGCCCTTAATACTGGCTACACTATAATCACTTAATAAATGCTTGTTATTTACCTATACCTCAATTTTATGAGTTTCTCCAGCTACATTCAGATACTCAGATAGGAGAATGAGTAGTGAGATCTAATAGGAATTATTTGGGCTTTAATATTAGGTCAGGGGTGACCGTTATTAGAATGCTAGCTTCTGATTTGTCAAAGGGAGAGATGATGAGGTCATTTCAGGACAGAGGCAAGTAAAGTCAGAGTATAGGAGTTGTAATGGAAAGATAGAAGTTAAGGGCCTAGAAGTCAGGCAAAGAGCAAACTTAACATGAGGTGAGAGAGTGGGAGAAAAGGAAGATAATAATGGCGGCTCACAGTCAGGTGCCACTTTGAGAGCCAGATTATCCAGATTCTTAGTCTATCTCTACTTCTTTTATGTTAACCTGTTTGTGCTTTTCCAAGGACATTTTATATTCTCTTATTAGAATGTAAATGTCTTTGACTCCTAGTTTCCAGGACTGATGACAGAATTGATGTGATTATGGTTCCAAAACTGGAAGGGAAAAGACATCAAGGAAGGGGTGGGGAAGAGTTAAGTGTGCAACAAACAGTATGTGGGCTGGTGGGAAGATAGGCAGAGAGTGATATGAAGCTTGGCTAAAGCCGGGCCCAGGGGTGGCAGTCAACTGAGACAATCACCAATTGGGTCAATGTAGCCTCAGGACAGGGGTTCTGGGGATAAAAGAGTTTCCCTAGACTCCTCCAGGACATGATTTCTAGTCCAGAAGGTAGCTCTATTTCTGGTTGTGATTTGGGGTTTTGTCTCTTTGTTTGGGCCACAATGAGGAATCCCAAAAGTGGCAAAATTAAGTGCTGTTATTAATTGGGCTGAGAGTTTTTATAGGGCAGCTTAACATTTTAGAAAGGTAGTTCCCAGATACAATCATCCATATTTAAAGGATGTGTAATCATCCTAGCCCTTGCTCAAGTCAAACATACTCACCTGTTTCAGTGCCTTTAAATAGGTTGCTCAAAGCCTCCTAGCTGTCTTGGGTGAGTAACAGATGCATAACAGAAAGCAAGCTTGCCTAAGTGATGTGGTCATTTATGTATGACTTACTGTACACAAGAGTATTCCCAAGAGGTGCACTAATTGTTTCTATTTGGATCCTCCCTAATAGGCTCCTCCCATATCTCCACCCTCCTAGATGTTTGCTGGCCACTCAGGCAACTGATCATCTCCTTCCATTCCTCCCTCTTTTATGGAATTATGTCCCAAACTAACAGCTCAGGAAACACTCCTAGTCTTCTCCCACAAACACACCCTTCCAGCAAGATCTGCCTGCTTCAGCACCAAAGCCTCACTGCTACTATCAAAATGAATCTTATCATGTGCAGATTTATCATCTCCACCCTCAGGTAGTGAGTCCCCTCCCAGGCTCCTCTGCAGACCCACCCACTGGGATTCTCTGTTGCTTTTCCTTTTTGTTTTGTATGAATCCTTCCCTCCCCTTATGGATGTTGTTTGCAATCATAAGCAAACCTGTATGATCTGTCCAATCAAACATGTCCAAATCTGCCTAATCACGATAAAACCAAGAAACGCACCCAGAAAACTATTCACTTAGAGACAAGTTCTAATGATGGAAAAAACTGGTTTCTCTTGAAGAACACCTTTGATTAGTACTATAAACTCCCTAAAGGCAAACGCAGTGTCTCATAAAACCTGCAAGATGTCTACTCTGCTGTAGAGACTCAGTAAACTGAATCGATCAATTGATGACAAATCAGGACTCAGCTCCTTGCTATATTCAGAGACACATTAGAATGAATTCATTCTTTATTATAATTAAAGTAATCTCAGGTCCTGACAGTTTGGAAATACCTAGGTTTATATATGGAAATGGAGTGATTGGCTGGGTCAAGCAAACTTTGGCGCTGTTCGGTCGTTTTTCAGTTATGTCTGACTCTTCATGACCCCATTTAGGATTTTCTTGGCAAAGATCCTGGGCTGGTTTGCCATTTCCTTCTTCAGCTCATTATACAGATGCAGAAAGTGAGGCAAACAGGGTTAGTGACTTGCCCAGAGTGTCTGAGACCAGGTTTGAACTTGGGTCTTCCTGATTCCAGGCCTGGGGCTCTATCCACTGTGCTACCTGGTCTCCTCTCTATTCCTTCTTAACAAGCATTTAGAAAACTTGATCATTGCAAGGACTGAATACCTATTTTTATTAGTAATTCTTCAAAAGCCTATAAAATTGCCCATCTTGAAGATGAGCCATTAAGTGGAATGGCAAGAATGTCGGGGAGAATAATTGCCAGATTGGTGAATTTCTAGTCTAGGTCCTTTCTGTACACTGAAGCAATTGCTGCTGATTTTTTTAAATTACATTCATTATGGCATAGCATCAATTCAAAACTCAAGTATGTATGGAAATACAGTCTCCTTCTCTTACAAACATAAATAAGTGAATGTTCTGCTGCTAATTCCTTATGTTTTAGATAAGTAATATTTTTGCACTGACCAAGGGGCAGGCATTTCTTAGTACAAAATTTACCATCTTAAGCACTCTATTGGGGATTTAACCCTTTCTCAAAATTCTTGCTATTTGGACAAATGAATCTACATGTGAAAAGTTGTTTGTTCATTTGTTTGTTTGTGGGGGTCAAAGTTGGAATGTCTGGTGTCCTAGCACTGCTATGAAGAGATGAGCTCAAATCAACGTGTAGATTTGGATCTTGAACAGACCTGAGAGGTCCTCTAGTTCAACTCCCTTACTTTACAGGGGAGGAAACTGAAGCCCAGAGGAATAAAGTGACTGACCCAAAGTTACACAGGTAAGTAGCACTAAGATTTGAACTCAATTTCTCTGACTCTAAATATAGCACTTCTTCTACCAGTTCTTTTTTGGTAGAACTCTAAGTAGGTTATATTAAGATACTAACAATGGCACATGGACTAAAATGCTGGACTTGGAGTCAGGAAGACCTAAGTTGGAATCCTGTATTAGACACTTACTAAGTATGTGACTCTGGAGAAGTCACTTAACCTTTCTGTGTCTCAATTTCCTCATCTGTAAAATGGGGATGATAATAGCATCTGTTTCACAGGGCTATTATGAGGATCGATTGAATTAACAGATGTAAAATGTTTTGCAAGACTTAAAGCACTATATAAATGCTATTATTATTGTTAGCACAGTTCCTTGCACATATTAGGGACTTTAATAAATGTTTGCATTTTTAAATGGAATAATAACTCAAATTTCTGTAGCTCTTTTAAACTTTACAAGGCACTTTCCCTTGAAAGGGTCTTCTAAAGAAGGCAGCGCAGATATTAACATCCCTATTTTACAGAAAAGGCTCAGAGAGGTCAAATTACTTGCCCATGGTAACACAGCTGGTAAGTGGTAGAGGCAGGATTTTTTTGTTGTTTTTTTTTTTCAGAAGCAGGATTTAAATACATTTATCATACAACTCCAAGTCCAGCGAACGATAGCTGTTAGACTTAATAAAAGAGGATATCAGTTCACATGATAGTCCTACAATTTCTTCCCCTTCCCCAGTACGCATCCATATTTGTTTGACTCAGCCCATTTCTGGGTGTGTTATAGATGAGTTTCCTTCATATTCATAAATTTATACATTGTAGGACTTAAATGTATCACACCTTCATTAATCACTGCTTTCTGGTTTGGTTTGAAGTCATTCCTGTTCTTCAAGTGTCTGGGGCCTTTGAACTAAATAAATAGAAAAACTACCCATGTTGTCTTTTTTTTTCTCTCTGTGGCCTATATTTGAATAATGGTGTTGTGTTCTCTAGTAAATAATAACCAACTTTCATGAAGTTTTTGCTTCTGGAATGGATTCATAATGAACTTAGGGTGGGCCCCAGCCAAGACAACAAGCTATGACCATGGATTGGCATGGCTTCCTCAGGGTAGTCATGTAAGAATATTATTGCACAGCCAACATGTTTGCTTTCCAAATTGGAGAGGTACAAAGTTAGGCCATATTTCCATAAGAAAGACCTGAAAGGCTGGATTGATATTAGCTGCTCATTCAATTACTTAATAAATGCAATAAAATGATAGTGGCCCTTTCTACACCTATATCTACCACCTTAAGGCCAAAGTTATACAACCCAAGTGGAATTGAGATTTGAAATTATTATCTGGATAAAGCAAGGGCACTCTGACCTTAATAATAGGAATAATTAACATTTCTTGTTCTGGTCCAATCATATTGGCCTATCTGCTGTTTCTTATACGTGACACCTCATTCCCTTACTTTTTGCCTTAGTGCTAGCTGCCCACCATGCTTGAAATTTTCTCCTTTCTCACCTCTGTTGCTAGCTGTGCCCCCTCAAAGATGGCTTTATATCTGCTTTGTATCTATGTTGTATACACCTATATATGTATCTATTGTGTCTCTCAAAAGATGGCAAACTCTCTGAGAGCTGGGAAAATTTCACCTGTGTATTTGTACCTCCAGAGCTTCACTTACTGCCTGAAATGTAGGAAGCCCTTAAATTGATTATTTGCTATGAAAGCATGGTACATTAAACCTATATAATTTAAAAATGTTAATTTTGTCTCCTGATTTATACAGGAATGTCTTCAGGTCTTTCTTTTATTTTGGCTGTAAATTCCAGCTCCCAGTCTACAATTTAAACCAGCCTGGTAACATGCTTCAACCAGTCTGAAAAAATCTGATTTCTAAATTTACATATGCTTGGGTCTTTAGCTGAACCTTCTCTCTAGTTTCCCTTAATTGTAAACAAAAACCTAAGCAAATATCCCAAAGATTGCTGGAACCAGGCACGAATATTGAACTTCTGTACTAATCATTAACCACAAGTAGGCCCTTGTTTTTCACCATTCAAAAATTTTAACATGAATACTTATGGAGAGGACAAGCATATTTGGGTGCCTTCACATAGTTTTAAAAACAAATCTAAAAGGTTTGTATACAGGACAACCTGAGAAGGAACAATAATTGCTAATGTGGTATGACTGAAGGATGCCAGATGGCTCTCCCATATGAAAATATTTCCCATGGTGCCTGGAGTTCCCTCTATTTGATTCATCATGTTTTTGTTTGTTAAAATGACTGAGAGACTATTAAAAGTACTATGAGTAATTTGAAGAAGGTAGCTACAGAAATACAAATTATCATTATCACTCAGATGAATAGGTTATGTTGAGAAAAAAGCCTAGGTGCTGTTAGAAATAATTCAGATGGATAGTCCTTTGCAGTATATTTGGAGGAAGATAGAATAGCTCTTGGCCTAGTTCATATTTCTTTAGGACACCCACACAAATTTTTCAAATACATCTTCCCTATGATCTGACTCCTGGTAAGCAGAATAAAGAAGAAGGCAATGCACATAGGTGGGGAAGAAGGAGTGGGTGAGAGAGATTAGAGAACAACCATGGGAGAAGAAACAAAGTGGTGAAAATGGTTAATTATGAAAAAAATGTTAGAATGAGTGTCATACTGACACTGTGTGAGGGCATGGAGATAGGAGAAATTCATTCAGGGTTTCATTGTGGGTTACTGGGTCAGCATGTGGTGTGGCAATGGGTCCCTTCAAGATTACTCTTTAAGACTCATTCTACAATAATTAACTAAACCTTTATTTGGAGTAGGCAGAATGCATAGTTTATTTCTTCTATCTATTTGGTAACCAGAGATGACCATAAGCATGTTGACCTACAAAGAGAAAAAGCAACTCTCAAATTAAAAGAAGTAGTGTATATGTCTATGTGGACTTCTAACGGCACTAGCATATCCATCTGTACACCATCTGTATTGGTGACATGATTGTACATGTTAATCTGGACTAGTGCACATATCCATCTAAACTACTGGTATGCTTGTATATTTGCATCTCGAATGGAGACATGTTTTTATATACTCTTGTGCATGTCTGCCTGCACTGAAGTACACATCTATCTTGTCTGGGATATACTTTCTTCTAAACTGGTGGCACTCTCATATACGTCTATCTAGACTAGTGTATATATCTACATGAACTGATACACATGTCCATCTGGAACGATGACACACACCATAAGCATGTTTGTCTGGACATACATCCAAATTGATTTGCATATCTGATCTCCCAAATATGTCTTATTCAGGTCTACCTGGAGTGGTGATAGGTGTACATGTACATCTGGACTATTGCTACACATCATAAACATGTTTGTCTAGACAGACATCTGGACTGCTATGCATGTCCTTCTGAACAGATGATGCGCATCATGAACGCCTATCTGGATATATATCTGGACTGGTGTACCTGTCTATCTAGACTCCTGATGCATGTCTTGTACATATTCATCTGGACTAGCGATATGGGTGTACATGTGCATCTGGATTGGTGAAGCACTTTTACATGTTTGTCTTGACTGGTGGCACCCTCATACATGCTTGTCTAGACTAATGCACACAAGTCCAGATATGTATCTGGATACATGTCCAGGTATGTCTACATGTATGTGCACACAAGTTTAAATATGCATCTAGACATGTGTGTACTGAAGTCCAGACATATATCTTAAAGTACATTAATACAAATCCAGACATATATCAATTTATGTGTACTCAAGTCCAGATGTACATCTATATGTATGCATTCTCAATCTCTTAGTTTCTTTCCAGCTATATGTCCCATTAAAGAATGATTGTCAGGTCTTTGAAGCTGCAGCTTTTCTTTAGAATGATACACCCAGGGAGCTAAGATGTCAGAGTAAGCAGTAAGTTGCTCTCACCCTCCCTTATTGACCTTGAAAAAACCCAGAAAATACCACCCCAGGAAAAATCCTAGAACAGTGGAGCCAGCAGAAAGATGGGGTGCAGCAATCTTTTAGCTCAGGAGGCTAGGGGGATTAATGGGAAAGGTCTCTCTTGCTATGGCTGAAGGGGACCAGCACAGGAAAGGAGGTGTCCTGGCAAGCCCCACCCCAGCAGGAGATCCTGAGCCCCAGGGTGGCAGAGCAGGCAAGCACCAACACAAGCCCTCCCACCCCACCCCCGTGCCTTGGCATAGCCAGGAGAACCAGCAGATGAGAGCGATGAGAACCACCACATGCACTAGTGGACTGGCATCCACCAGCAGTTAAACCTACCCATGCTCAAGGGCAGCCCCAGGTGAAGAGGCAACCTCTAGTGGCCAGGCCACACCACCCCCACCTCCCACGCCATAAGCTTCAGTGTAACTCCAGGGAAACGCAAAAAAGCCCCACCTGGACTTACCATACACCAGCTACCATGACCAGCTCCAGTTCAGCACCAGATAAGCTACCAGACCCCTACAGCCTCCAGTTGCCAACATCTGAGACCCTAGCACACAAAGCCAGTAACCAGGTTCCTAGCCCCCAGCATAAGACACATGAGACAGTGCCCCTTGTGCCCCAGAAGAAGAGATCAACTTTAAAAGCCAGGAAAAAGAGTAAATATCATGAGCAAAAAGCAGTAGAGAAGAGTAATGATTACAGAGAATTATTATGGTCACAGGAAAGATCAGAACACAAATTCAGGAGAGGACACCATTGTCAATATACCCAGATCAAAAACCTCAAAGGGGAATATGAACTGTTCTCAAGCCCAAAACACCTTGGAAGAGCTCAAGAAGGATTTTAAAAGTCAAATATGAGAGGTAGAAGAAAATTGAACAATTCCTTTAAAAATTCAATTGACAAAATGGAAAAAAAAAAGTATACCGTAGAATGATATGCCCATAAAAATACTTCCTAATAAGTGTTTTTGAATTATAGTTATTGAATTTAACACTCCAACCCCAAACCCAAGCTGAGGAAAGTTCTAATTTTATTGGCCAAATGAGTACATGTCTACACAGCCCCAGTTCCTTGGAAAGTTAAAGCTTTTTCCACTTAATAGTTCTGAATAGACAGGCATGAGGATATAACATATTCATTTGTAAATAATATTCAAATGGACCTTCAATCTCATTGATTCTAGTGCCCTCCTATTAATGTAGATCCCAACCCATATGCCTGCTCATACTTTGGTCCATGTCCTCTGAAAAGTTCATTCGGGGGCTGGAGGGAGAGTCTTATCTCACTTTTCCCAGCATTAAGAAGCTAATAGAATTCTGGTCTTCTCTTTATTAGCTCTCACTCTCACCATGTGACCAGACCATCTCTTCTTTCTGTCATATAATTCCTTTACAACATCCTTACTGCTCTTCTTTGGTCCTCCTCATGTGGCATCTCATTCACACCAACCATACACCTTACCATTGCTCTCTGTGTTATGGCTATGTGTTTGGACCTGGAATCAGGAAGATCTAAGTCTGAATCCTAACTTACTTATGGCTTTGTGAACCTGAATAAGCCCCTTAACCTCTAATCACCTGTATTTCTTCATGTATAAAATGGGGATAATAATAACACCTACGTCATATGGTTGTTGTGAGGGTAAAATGAGATGATATTTTAAAAATGCTTTGCAAAACTTAAAGTGTTATGTAAATGCTAGCTATCATTCTTTTTTTTTTTAATTAAATTAATTTATTTAACATATTTGGTTTTCAGCATTGATTTTCACAACAGTTTGAATTACAAATTTTCTCCCCATTTCTACCCTCCCCCCCACTCCAAGATGGCATATATTCTGGTTGCCCTGTTCCCCAGTCAGCCCTCCCCTCTATCACCCCCCTCCCCTCTCATCCCCTTTTCCCTTCCTTTCTTGTAGGGCAAGATAAATTTCTATGCCCCATTGCCTGTGTATCTTATTTTTTAGTTGCATGCAAAAACTTTTTTTTTTGTTGTTTTTGAACATCTGTTTTTAAAACTTTGAGTTCCAAATTCTCTTCCCTCTTCCCTTCCCACCCACCCTCCCTAAGAAGTCAAGCAATTCAACCTAGGCCACACGTGTATCATTATGTATAACACTTCCACAATACTCATGTTGTGAAAGGCTAACTACATTTTGCTCCTTCCCAACCCATCCCGCTTTATTGAATTTTCTCCCTTGACCCTGTCCCCTTTCCAAAGTGTTTGTTTTGATTACCTCCACCCCCATCTGCCCTCCCCTCCATCATCCCCCCCTTTTATTTTATTTTTTTTATCTTCCTCCCTCTTCTTTCCTGTGGGGTAAGATACCCAACTGAGTATGTATGGTATTCCCTCCTCAGGCCAAATCTGATGAGAGCAAGGTTCACTCATTCCCCCCTCACCTGCCCTCTCCCCTCCTCCCACAGAACTTCTTCCTCTTGCCACCTTTATGCAAGATAATCCATCCCATTCTATCTCTCCCTATCTCCCTCTCTCAGTATGTTGCTCACTCATCCCTTAATTTCATTTTATTTCTTTTAGATATCTTCCCTTCACCTTCAACTCACCCTGTGTCTGCTCTCTCTCTTTTACATATATATATATACATACATACACATACATACATATACACATAGATATATACATACATACACATTCACTTCTATATATACCTAAACATATATATATGCATATTCCCTTCAGCTACCCTAATACTGAGGTCTCATGAATCATACACATCATCTTTCCATGTAGGAATGTAAACAAAACAGTTCAACTTTAGTAAGTCCCTTGCAATTTCTGTTTCTTAATTACCTTTTCATGGTTCTCTGGATTCTTGTGTTTGAAAGTCAAATTTTCTATTCAGTTCTGGTCTTTTCACTGAGAAAGCTTGAAAGTCCTCTATTTTATTGAAAATCCATATTTTGCCTTGGAAAATGATACTCAGTTTTGCTGGGTAGGTGATTCTAGGTTTTAATCCTAGCTCCATTGACCTCTGGAATATCACATTCCAAGCCCTTTGATCTCTTAATGTGGAAGCTGCCAGATCTTGGGTTATTCTGATTGGGTTTCCACAATACTCAAATTGTTTCTTTCTGGCTGCTTATAATATTTTCTCCTTGATCTGGGAGCTCTGGAATTTGGTGACAATATTCCTAGGAGATTTCTTTTGGGGATCTATTTGAGGAGGTGATCAATGGATTCTTTCAATTTCTATTTTGCCCTGTGGCTCTAGAATATCAGGGCAGTTCTCCTTGATAATTTCTTGAAAGATGGTATCTCGACTCTTTTTTTGATCATGGCTTTCAGGTAGTCCAATAATTTTTAAATTATCTCTCCTGGATCTATTTTCCAGGTCAGTGGTTTTTCCAAGGAGATATTTCACATTGTCTTCCATTTTTTCATTCCTTTGGTTCTGTTTTATAATATCTTGGTTTCTCATAAAGTCACTAGCTTCCACTTGCTCCAATCTAATTTTTAAAGTAGTATTTTCTTCAGTGGTCTTTTGGACCTCCTTTTCCATTTGGCTAATTCTGCCTTTCAAGGCATTCTTCTCCTCATTGGCTTTTTGGAGCTCTTTTGCCATTTGAGTTAATCTATTTTTTAAGGTGTTGTTTTCTTCAGTGTATTTTTCAGTATTTTTGGGGGTCTCCTTTAGCAAGTCATTGACTTGTTTTTCATGGTTTTCTCGCATCCTTCTCATTTCTCTTCCCAATTTTTCCCCTACTTCTCTAACTTGCTTTTCCAAATCCTTTTTGAGCTCTTCCATGGCCTGGCACCAGTTCATGTTTTTCTTGGAGGCTTTTGTTGTAGGCTCTATGACTTTGTTGTCTTCTTTAGGCTGTATGTTTTGGTCTTCTTTGTCACCAAAGAAAGAATCCAAAGTCTGAGACTGAATCTGGGTGTGCTTTCGCTGCCTGGCCATATTCCCAACGAACTAACTTGACCCTTGAGTTTTTCAGTGGGGTACGACTGCTTGTAGACTAAGGAGTTCTATGTTCCACGTTTGGGGGGGAGATGCCAGCTCTATCACACCAGCACTACTCCTTCCCCAAGAACCCCCAACCCAGACTGGGCTTAGATCTTCGGCAGGCTGTGCACTCTTGCTCTGATCCGCCACTCAATTCCTCCCACCAGGTGGGCCTGGGGCCAGAAGCAGCAGCAACTGTAGCTGCCCCACCTCCGCTGCCCCCGGGGCTGGAAGCCGAACCGCGAACTCCTTCCACTCCCGCAGCTTTTCCCACTAACCTTCTCCGCAGTCTTTGGTGTTTGTGGGTTAAGGGGGTCTGGTAACTGCCGCAGCTCACATATTCAGGGCGCTAGGGGCCCCATCCGCCCGACTCCAAGTTTGGTTGTTCCACTCCGCTCAGGCTGGGCTCTGCTCCACTTCGTTCCCAGCTCCCAGCTCCCAGCTCCCAGCTCCGTGTGGAACAGACCTCACCCAGAGACCATCCAGGCTGTCCTGGGCTGAAGCCCTGCTTCCCTCTGCTGTTCTGTGGGTTCTGCCATTCTAGAATTGGTTCAGAGCCATTTTTTATAGGTTTTTGGAGGGACTTGGCACGGAGCTCACTCTAGTCCCTGCTTACCAGCCGCCATCTTGGCTCTGCCCCCAGCTATCATTATTCTTATGAGTTCTTTAGAGGCATTGGTCTTTCAGGTCTTGACTCCTAATAAAATATTTATGTTGAAAAGATGGCCTTTGCTTTGTGAGGAGTCTTTGAAATTTCCCTAAATCAATTCCAACTCTCTGTTCGCCTCTTCTAGATGGCACAGTAGATGGAGTGTCAGGCCTGGAGTCAGGAAGACTCCTATTTCTGAGTTTAAAGTTGGCTGCGTGACCCAGAACAAGTCACTTAATCCTGTTTACCTGTTTCCTCATCTATAAAATGATCTGGAGAAGGAAATGTCAAACCACTCTAGTATCTTTGCTAGGAATATCCCAAATTGGGTCATGGAGAGTTCGACATAATTGAACAAGTCTTCCTCTTCTTTTTCAACTCAGTTCTCAGCTCTTCTAAGGCTAATATAGAAGAAAAGAAAATTCAGACTACATTCCTTTCATGCTCCATATTAAAATATGGACCATGGAGAGCACATAGTGCTTTAGTCTGGATTTCTAAAAAAATCTCCTGTTGTTTTTCCTAAGTCATTTTTCATCAACTTTATGTAGTATCTAGGCAGTGTTTAGTCTAAATTAACACAAGTGAATTATTAGGTTTACAGCAACTAGGATATTTGGTTGGAGTGGTTACATTTCTTTTCTATAGCTATAAAACAGAAAATAACTGCCTAAAATTAACCTATTCCTAGGAAAATGAATTAAATCGTTCAACAGAGATAATGAAGTCATACAGGTAAATAGAAGGAGTTGAATGCATGCCAACCTTTTTATATTTGTGCATAATTCATTCCATAGTAGTTGGTAAAATGTCATAAAATGTCCCAGGCTGCTAATTAGAGGTGATGTGTATGCACATAATTACATTTTCACAGTAACATTGGGAGTAAATTCAGGGCCCATTTTTTGTGAAGCAGTAAATCTAAAGTGCTAGTTGTTCTTTTGTGCAAGAATTAAGTAATTGTCCTTAGACTATAATTGAAATTTCATACCTTAAGATGGCATAGAAAGCATTTTATAGATCTTGTTAATATTTCATTAGCAACCAAATTGCAATTTCTAGTGCCACAAAACACAAAATTGGAAATATGCTTACTTAATAGCTAAAGAAGAGATATGTAGTGAATTTTAAAAACAGCTTCAAAATAATTTTTTTCTTCAACAAACGATATATACAAATTCTTTAATATTCCCAATACTCATGAATAGCTAGTATTTTTATAGTGCTTTAAGGTTTGTAAAGTGCTTTATAAACATAATCTCATTTTATCCTTACAATAGTCCTGGGAGGTAGGTATTATTATAATTCCCATTTCAGAGATCAAGAAACTGAGAAAGACAGAGGCTAAGTGACTTCCCAGTCATATAACTTGAAAGTGTATGAGGCTGGATTTGAACTAAGGTATTCACGACTCTAGGTCCAGTACTCTATCCACTGCACTATGTAGCTGCCTCTAAATATGTAATAATATTTTTTTCTTCCAAATAGGTAGCCATTACAGATTTACATAGATTGAAAGGTATGACTATACCTGGTAATATCTGGTCTGTTTCTATAAATCAAACAAAACAGTTGACAAACATTTATCACATGCCTACTATATGCTAGGCACTGTTTTAGCTTACGGGATAAAAATGCAAAAATGAAACAACCCCTGCCTTCAAATATCAATAATATTCCCCCTTGTTTTATTTGTATTGTCATTTTTTTTTTGTATATCTAATTTTTGCAAAGTAGTCCTTGCCTTGGTGGGGGATTTTGGGGGGAGAAGGATACAATATGTTGGCCAATAAGTAAATTCAGGATATCCAGGATGTCCCAAAAGTCTTAGTTCAGTTTTAAGCTATTAAACCTTAAACCTGGGCTCCCTAGACTAAGATTTTTGAAACACCTTATATTTACAATCTATGTATACTTTCCTATGTATAATTCATTCCATAGTAGAGTGGCCAGAGTAAAGAAAACTTGGTTCCATGCTTAAGCAAGCCATATTACAGTTGGCTCAGAGCTCAAACCAGCTGCTGAGTACTTCCCCCACTGTTTTACTCAAGTGCTTTCCATATTCTGTATCTGAAGAGCAGAATGAGGAGGAAACCCTGCAATGCTGGCCTGCCAAGTCTTCATTCAAGCCTTCATTTATTCATTCTCTTTGAAATGCATTACAAAGGGAAGCTGTGCAGGTGGCAGTCACTCACAGAACACATTATCCCCTTTGGCCCGTGATCTTCCTTCCTACACTCACACACACACACACACACACACACACACACACACACACACACACACACCCCAGTTCATAAGTACACAAACACAAAACCTCTCTGATGAGTAGCATCCCAGCCTCAGGCTCTCAGAAATCTACGGTGGTGGAGATGAGTAGGGTGGCAGGCAGCAGCAGCCCTCCACAACCATGCTAAAATGCAAATTTGTCTGGGACCAGTTACACTGAATAGTTACTAGCAAATACCTCAATTATCAGTTAACATCTTGGTAAACTTACAACCAACTGAGAGCAAGAACTGCACAGGATGGGGGCACAAGGGTGGAAGGGAATGGCAGAAAGAAAGAAATGGAGGACAGGATAGAGGAAGCCGAAGGTCACCAAATGCAAATTTTGTCCCCTTCATAATTTTGCCCAGTCACAGCCCTGACTATGCAACCAGCCACAACTCCCCAATGTGATATAGATTCCTAACTCCTGATGTAAAAATTTCAGTTTTCTAAAAATCTTTCCTCTCAGTTTTTTAACACTGCCTGTCAGAAACTATTCTGACCTCTTAATATATGCAGCTTTATCATTGCTGGATCAAAGTCTCAAAACATATCTACAAGTGAATATTCTATCTTTTCTCAAAGTTCCTTCTTCCTTCTGACTTCCCTGTTCCTATAGGTGGTACTACCATTCACTCGGTCCCTTATTCCAAACCTGGGCGTTATCTTTGACTCTTCCCAGTTACTCACTTCCCACATCTGAACAGTTGCCAAATCCTGTCAATACTATCTCTATAATATCTCCCACACCCACCCCCTTATTTCTCTTCCCACTGTCACCACCCTAGTATAAGCCCTCATTACTACCCGCCTAGACTATTGCAATAGCTTCCTAACCAGTCTTTCTGCTTCCTTTCTCTCTACTCCAATTATGTTTCTCACAGCTGAGAGATTCGTATTCCTTACATGCATAACTGACAATGTCACTCTACTCAAAACACTACAATGACACTCTATTGCTTACTGAGTAAAGTCCAAATTATTTTGCCCACTATTAAAGACACTCCACAATGGTAGCCCATTCTGAAAGCTACTAGGCGATATAGTGAGTTGGGCATGAAGACTACAAGAGGAGCTCAAATTTTGCCTTAGACACTTAATAGCTATTTGACTCTGGATAAGTCACATAACCTCTGTGTGTCTCCAATTCTTCACCTATAAACTGGAGGTTACAATAACATAAATTTCACAAGATTGTTGTGGAGATAAAATTGGACAATAGATTTTGCAAACCTTAAAGAGACATTTAAATGTTAGCTATTGTTAGGCAAGGTATTCACCATATCATCTTCACAATTTTCCACCTCTATACCTTTGTTCATACCAAACACTAGACACCAAAAAAAAAAAAATGTTGAATTGGATTTGCTACGATTATATTGAATTACATTTATTAGGTGAAGAACTAAAAGTCAATAAAACATCAGTGGGCTATTTTTTGTAGCTCATTTGGGCATTTGAAGGCAGAATTTTGAATTAGCTATTAAGATTCTTATATTTAGTCCAGGTATGTTCTGAAAATTCTGTTGGAATACCCTTCTTAGCCTGGAATATCTCTTCCTACTGAAATTTCTCATATTCTCTAATACCTAAATCAAATACTACCTCCTCCATGAAGTTTTCCTTACTTCCTCTGGCCAGAAATATTCCTTCTTTCCTCAGACTTTGAAAAGCATTCTGTATTTCTCTTTGCCTTGATTATGCTTTATTTGTGAAGGACAGAGAGAGTTAAGAAGTTGTGACTCACCCATTGTCACACAGCCACTATGTCCTAAAGCCAGAATTTTAACCCAGGTTTTCCTAACTCAATGGCTGGCTCTCTATCCACTAAGCCATTTTGCCTCAGATAGTTCACATGATAGTTAAATAGAATAATATTTCTTCAATTAAAATTGAGAAGGCAACAAGGGAAAAAAAAGACATTTGGGGATTCATTTGCCTGGTTTATATAGAAAGTCAAGGGCAGATTTTAGTTTTAATATTTAGAATTTCACATGTTTAGACTTTAGAGTGAGATCTAGCATCATACATAAAATACTTAAATAAAGAACATAGAATTTGTGTTCTTTGGATATTGAAAATTTTTGGTGCATTAAATACAAGTGGGATACTAACCAAGGTTGGAAATATTTTGTTAGAGAACATTGTTGTAAGGGGGTTTGCTATGAAATCCCAAAGAGGTACAACAGTAAAGTAACTTGTGAAAAAGTGACTTTCCCAAGGATCATACAACTGATTTATAATAATAATAGCTCACGCTTTCATAGCACTTTAAAATTTTCAGTGTTTCATAACAAAGTTGGGAGATAGGTGTTAGTTATTATTATCACTGTCCTATAGATGAGGAAACTGAAGCTGAGATAAGTTAAATGACTTACCTAGGATCATATAGCTAATAAATATCCGAGGCAGGTTTCAAACTCAGATCTTCCTTACTCCAAGTCAATCTTTCTATCCATTGCTGTACCAGCTGCCTCAATTTATAGAAGAGCACAGACTGGAACCCAAGTCTTCTGATCCTCAATCTAGGTCTGTTTTCACCACACCAAACTGCCTCTCCTATTCTTTGCTGCAAATGTGTAATTGATTCTGGGTCAGTTTTCCACTGTTCCATCAATCATCCCCTACTTCTCTTCTTGCATTTTTGATCTCTGTCTGCTAGCTCCTTCCTCTATTCCCGTAAATATATTCAATCTTGACTTCCCCTCAAAAAATGCCATTTTCTAGACTCTGCTGTTGCTCTGTTTTTTCTACTTTGGAAAATTTGTCTACCTAACTGCTAAATTCCTAGAAAGGGAACTTTACACTTGTCATTGCTTCCACACCAACCACATCATCACCATCACCATCACCATCACCACCACCCTCACCCTCACCCTCACCATCATTTATTATTGCATTTAAAGTTTGCAAAGTGTTTTCTACCAAGATTACCTCATTTAATCCTCACCATAGCCCTGTGAGCTAGTTGCTATTATCATCAACTGCATTTTACAGATTAAGAAACTGAGGCTAAGAGAAAAGTGACCTGTCCAGGATTACCCAACTGATAAGATTCACATACAGGATTTTAACAGGTCTTTCTAACTCAGAGACCAGCACTCTGTCTACTGCATCACCTACCTGCCCTTATTGATCAACTGGCGGCAGTGTGATTTCCTTCCTACTAACATTTCTAAAACTATTTTCTCCAAGGTTACCATTGCTCTAATTTCCAAATCAAGTGGCTTCTCCTCAATCCTTATGCTCCTTGATGTTTCAGCATTTAACACTATCATCTGTCCCTTCTTACTTCACACTCTACCTTTTCTTGACTGCCATAACTTTTATCTATCCTTTTTTCCCATCCTACTTCTTTGACTATTTGTTTTGCCTCCTTCATTGGCTTCTTTTTCCCATCCTCTGAGTATTTCCCGAAGCTCTATATTTAACGCCTTTCTCTTCTCTCCTTAAATCTCATCCTGTCCTATTGCTTCAATTGCCACTCTATGGAGATACATCTTACTCTCCATCTCCTATGACTCCTCTGAGCTATGGTTCTGCACTACAACTGCATGCTGGATAGCTCCACATGGATATTCTTGTAGCACTTCAAAATCAGCACGTTTCTAGACTGATCATCTTTTCTCCAATATCTAACCCTCCTTCCAGTCATCCAGGCATTCTTGATTCCCCTCCTTCATTATCCATCTTCAATCATTTGTAAAGTCCTATTGAATCTACTGGAAAAATATATCTCTTTTACACTCCACCGGCAATGCCCTAGTTCAAGCTCTCAGAACCTCTCACCTTGTGTTCCAATTGGCTTTCCTCCTTCCAGCTTCTCCTTATCTAATTCACCTTCACACCACTACAAAAGTATTCTTTCCAATACACCAATCTGACCAGTCTCTGTGCTCTCCACAGTTTGCAAAATAAAATAAAAATTCCTTAGACTACTCTTCAAAGTCCTCCATAAGCTGGTTCTAATCTACCTAGCCATTACTGGTTCACACAACTCCCCTTAACACACTCTGGACTTTGGCCAGATTTGACTACTTACTATTCCTCCATCTTTGCTTGGCCTCTCCTCATTTTTTTTATCTTTGGGTGCATTATCCCTGATGCATAAAATAGTTTCCCACATCCCACTCCCATATACATCTGACCATTGATATCTTTTACCACTTTCAAGACCCATCTTAGATAATATAACAGAACAAACTGAGTATGGATGACAGCTCTTCTGCTAACTACCAATATGACCTTGGGCAAGTCACCAAACTTCCAGACTTCATCTTCTTTATCTACTGCTCATCTCCTCCCCGAAACCTGTTCCTCCTCCATTATCTAGGCTTACATCCTGACTCTAGATGGCCTCTAAGGTTCCTGTCAGTTCTATAGCTGGGTTCCTACATAGGCCTCCATGAAGCCTTCCCAGATACCCCTTAGAGAAGTAATTTCACCTTCCTTGACTCTCTTAGGCAATTTTGTTTGACTGCTCGTATCCATATCCATATATAAGTGGTATCCTAGTTGTCTGTTTTTATGGCTCAGCCCATTATTGAACTGTATGCTCCTTAAGACCAGAGACTATCTTGTTTTTCATCTTTGCATTCCCAACTCCTAACACAGTGCACTACACAGAGTAGATACCTAATCAATGTTTGTTGAATTTCAATTTGAATTTCTTGCCCTGTAGGTACATTGCAACAAGTACAGATGTAAATATGTCTGAGTTTTTGTGTTGAATAATATTATGCTCAATAATTGCACATGTATAACCTATACCAAATTGTTTACCGTCGCAGAGAGGGGAGAGAGGGAAAGAGAAAATTTAGAACTCAATATTCCAAGAAAAAATGAATGTTAAAAATTGTTTTTACATGTAATTGGGAGAAAATAAAATATTAAAAAAATATTATGCTTGAAAACTTTATTGAAGTTCTAGAGTTCTGGGTTTTCTGTCAGAACTGGCAGAGGCAATGTGCTATAAATGGTGTAAGGTTTTTGTTTTGTTTTGGTTTTTAGAGGTGGGGCGGGGAGTGAACCAGCATCTCTTCAATGGCCTTATTTCCAATCCAAGGAAGAAACCATTATTTTCTCCATTTACAGAACATTTCTACAAAATCCTACATACCACATGCCATCTGTTATGACTATAGAATGTAAACTTCTGGAAGGCAAGTCCTTTTTAATTTTTTGTTTTTGTAGCTTCATTATATAACACAATGTCTTGCATAAAGGTGGCATCTAATTAAAATTTGTTTAACTTATGTTAGCTTACAAAGAGGGATTTGAGGGATAGAGATGAAAATATTTACTTCAGGCAGTGTAGGATAGTGGATAAAGGGTTGGCCTCACAGACTGGAGGACCTGAGTTCAAGTTTAGCTTCTGACATATAAAGCCTGCACAACCCTTGGTAAGTCATTAGACCTCTCAATAACTGAAGCAACTCTCTAACACTATAAATTGCAGAGAAAGTGTCTATCTGCATTGGTAACAGAAGTTCTCTCATCCAGGAGCTGCCCTGGCAGTGAAATCACAGATCGAGTCCCTACTCCTATCCCTTAAACTTCTATGCTTACAATTCCGTTAAGGGCAAGATTGTTTCCTGTTTGCCTGTGCCTGGAAACTAATTAGATAGAAATGTAACATAAACATCCTAAGAATTTCAAAGGATGGAAAAAAAACAAATATTGTAATATGTCTCCTTTGGGATCATGACTTTTAGAGTTAGAAGGTTACCTTAAGAGGTTATCTAGTCCAACCCCCACAGTTTACAGATGATGAAATTGTGGTTTTGTGAGGGTAAGTGATTGGTCCAAGATCACCCAGGCAGGATCTTGCTAGAGAGCTAACTCCAACTAAGAACAATTAGAGATTTGTCTTGGATGTCTGGTAAAGCAGGAAATTCAATCTCCAAAACCTGCAAGTCCACCTTGACTATAAAACGATCATCTCCCTTAGCTAATTTTCCCATGCACCTTTACTTCCCCAACTGTACGGCAGCCATAAGCCTACGATGGCTATGAAGATTAAAATACCCACATAATACAAAGTCTGATGATTATTGCTAAATCTCTAAGGTCATTATACATTTGGATCATCATGAGCTTTCTTTTCTCCTCACGTTTTCACATTTTAGGGTGTGAGAAGACCACACCCATGAACTCCCTCCTGTGACTCACAGACATAAATGAAGAATTTAAAATACCAAAATAATCATCCAGTTAGACCATCTTTCAACTGAACAAAATGAACAATACCCTGTTAAAACAACCACCCTTTCCCTGGTGAAGGATGGCCCTTTATTTTCAATTAGTCATACTTGACGGAAGATATGCCCCAGTGATAGAAGTGAGAACATGAGTTTGAGAGAATAGCACAGTATCTGTTTCATACCTATGAGAAAAGAAAATGCTAATTTATCCTGAAGACCCTAAAATTGTTGGATTAGGCAGGTCACCAATTTGTTAAATAGGAAGAAATTGCTCTGGTGTCTAGCATCTCCATTTGTAAATAAGACATAGTCTCAATTTGGTGAGTCAAAATTGACCATGTCAAAGACAGAGAAATTCACAAAATTTCTTACTTTATTAAAAATAGTGTCAAGTTCCAATTAGCAATGAGTTTTTATGCCTAGCTTTTTAAATTCAACTCTACTTTATTCAATAGATACTTTTTTCATTACCAAACAAACAGAAAGCACCATAATCATGTGGTAACACCAAGACAAAAAAGAAAACAAACTACCCTTACGTTCTATTGGGACCTTATAAACACTACTGTGGCAGGGGTTCTTTTGGAGGTCATAGACCCCTCTGGCAATCTGGTGAAGCCTATGGCCCCCTTCTCAAAATGGTATTTTTAAAATCATAAAAGAAAATATATAAGATTACAAAGGAAGCCAATATATTGAAATACAATTATCATTTTTTAAAAAGGTTTACAGTTAAGAATTCCTGTACTCGAGGCATACAACATGTAAACAGGTAAGTAAATACAAGTCTATAAGAAGAGGAACTCTTTAACAATTGGACTAAGCAGGAAGAGTTTCACAAAAGAGCTGACAACTGAAATGAGTCTTGAAGATAGGGATTCTGAGAAGTGGTGATGAGGGAGGAGGGCATTCCTCAAGTGGGAGACTGTATCGCCAAATGCACTGAGGTTATAGATGGAATGCTAAATTTGGAAAATGGCTGATAATCTAATTTTTAAAAGAATTTGTCAGAATTGGGGGAAGTATTTCCAACTGAAATACATGACTGTTCGCTGAAATGTCAGTCATGTTTCAGATGTGATATGGTCAATGGTAGGATTCTAGCTCTATAACTACCTCAGAAACCGCTTTTGTGAAACCGCTTTTGTGAAATACTCTTATTTTCCACAGGAGGAATTGAAGCCTAGAGAGTTTAAGGGATTTGCCCAAGATTGTACAGATAGTAAATGTCAGGGCTAAGTTCCCTGGTCCCGAACCTAGCTTTTTCCATTGTATCATGTTGCCAACTGTTAATCATAATGATGCTTTCATGATACCAATAACTTTAGGTTCACTTTTTATTAATGTGATTTTTTAACATTATCTCTAGATCAATTATAACGACAACAACAATAATAGAATTTGCATGGTACCTTAAGGTTTGCAAAATGCTTTACATATGTTAACTCATTTACTCTTTGATGAGATATATTTATTTCAGAGTTTAAGTGGACTAAAGCTGGGAAGCTTTAAGATTTCAATCCAAGATAGTTAGTCAAAGAAGCAACAAAACATTTACTCTTTGTCTTAACCTTATGATTGCATATGGTCTGAATGGGGTAAATTGAGGTCCCCCACCAGTATAGTTTTACTTTCTATTCCCTCCTGTAACTCATTTAACTTTTTCTTCAGGAATGTGAATGCTATATCATTGGTTACATAAATGTTGAGCCTTCCCTATTTTCATAGTAACTCTATGTGATTGAATTCTTTCTCTTCTGCTCATTCTTTTTATTTGTAGTAGCTTAGCTTTTTGAATTCACCTCTAGTTCTGGGGTGTGGGGGTGTCTCTAACCTCAGATCCTTCTTCAGTTCTCCCCTCTAGCTTGGAACTAAAACCAAAACCTCTAGCCTCCTATAAGTGCCCACAGCAGGTGGGGTCCCCATCCCACTGCTTCTACACTCACAGGTGTATGCTGGTTCCATCTTGTCCCAGGCCACATCTCTGTAGCACAGCTGGGTCTGGTGTTCCTTGTAAGTAAAGTTCCCCTTGATCTTCCTGGGCTCAGATGCCCAACTCCCCTCACCATCCCAGGGGTAAAAGTTCCTGCAGCTTGGGCTGAGGCAGCCTCCCAACCCAGCTAACCCCAGAGCTTGTGGCTTATTGTTTAAGTGGACCTAGGACCTAACCTGGAGGTGTTTACTCTTTACAGGGACCAAACCTTGTCCTGGGATTTTTCTTCCGATCTTCTCCAATTGTCCCAGAAGGACCCCTGTGCTGTGCCTATTCTTATTTATTTTGAACCACTCTGTTCACTGTGAAGCACTATTTCATCTCTTTTATGGAGGAATATATTGAGAGCTTGGAATTTTCTGACCTACTCTGACATGTTCCCAGAATCCTCTATCCCAAATGTCAAATTTTCTATTCAGCTCTTGCCTCTTCATTAAGAATGCTTTAAAGTCTTCTGTTTTTTGTTTTTTTATAAATGTCCATTTTTTTCCCTTGTAGGATTATACTCAGTGTTTCCATGTACATTATTCTTGTAACCTTACTCCTTTGTTTTCTGGAATATCATATTCCAAGCCTTCTTTGCCCTTGCAGTTGTACATGCTAAATCTTCTGTGATCCTGACTGTGGCTCCATAGTATTTTAATTATTTCTTTCTGGTTCCTTTCAAGATTTTCTCCTTTATCTTGGTCTTCTGAATTTTGGCTGTAATATTCCAGGAAGTTCTCATTTTGGAATTTCTTTCAAGTGGATTCTTTTAATTTCTATTTTACCCTCTAGATCTAAGATACCAAGGATGTTTTCCTTTACAATTTCTTGAAATGTGATATCCAGACTCTTTTTTATCATCACTTTTAAGCAGTCTAATAATTCTTAAACTACCTACCCGAAATCTATTTTCCAGGCCAATTCTTAGTCCAATAACATATTTCGTATTTTTTCTACTTTATCCAGTCTTTTGACTTTATTTTATTGTTTCTCGTTGTCTCAGGGAATCATTAGCTTCCACCTAAACAATTCTAATTTTTAAGAAGTTATTTTATTCAGTATTTTTGTGGTCCTTTTTACCAGGCTGTTAATTCTCTTTTCATAATTTTCTTGCAGAGCTCTCATTTCTTTTCCAAGTTTTTCCTTTATCAGTCTTATTTTGTTACAATTTTCTTCTCTTTTTCTATCTCTCTCTTTAGCTCTTCTAGGAATTTTTGTTGGGCTTATGTCCAAACTGCATTTTTTAATTAAGATTTTCCTTATATATTTTCCAGGTTCTGTCCCTTAGCCAGGTAGAGCCACTGTTCCCTCATGACCACAATCATTCCTCTCTGCCCAGGAACTATGATCTGGAACTGGGTGATGGACAACAGAACTACCAGATGGCCCCTGTTCCTACTCCCAAAGCTATTACAGGTATCCCCTAGGATCTCTTTCTGATCAGCTGTTTTGTGCCTTTAGCATCCTGGGTACGGGGCTACTCCCAGTGCCACTACTTCTGCCATAACCTGTAGATGGTATGACTTCACTGTGCTATGCTCCTGGTAAGCCACTACTCCATTGTCCACAGAACTCTCTCTGTGGCTTTCTGAGATGCCTGGGCTGGGGAAAAAATGACTCACTGTGATTTTTTCTTCGCTTTACCACTCAGAATTTGGTTTGGTACATTTTTAAAGTTGTTGTACAGGGGGTGTATTGGGAGAGCTCAGCAAAAGTACTGGCTTTACTCTGCCATCTCTCCTCCACTCTTGGTGTCTGTTAGAAAAGCACAAAGCAGTATTTAGGGAACCAGTCAAGGAAGAAGATAGCTCTAAAAGGCTTGATATCTAGCCATTGAGAAGAGAGATAGTTATGGAAGAAGAACCCAGCTTTTGAAAAAGATAGTTATGGAAGAAGAATGCAGTTTTTGAGAGGGAGTCATCATTCTTTGCCTCTTATGGTTAGGGATTTATTTTTCTTCTATCTTCATTTCCCATGATAGTTTGCAGCAGAGCTACTCACCCACTAGGTCATGTTCCTCACCTATTGGCTAATAAAGAGTACATCCAAGGAGTCCAGTAGAATGACATATCCAGCAAAGATGCTATACTCAGAAAAAAAAACAAGAAGACACTATGAGAAAATAAAGTGCTTTGGAACTCAGTATCTTCAAAAGCATGGATCACACTGGCCACCTATGTTCCTTAAGTATAACTTCTCTACCAATGTACTCTATGTATCTGTGCCTATTTTTCCTACTGATGCTATATGTAGATGGGTGTTTAAGTTTATGGGGGAAATGGATAACCATGTCTTCTGGCTGACCAACAAAGGCAAATATACCTTTTGGGGTTCATAAACTATATTAGAAGTACAGCACCTTTGGAAGCTCATTAACTGTATTAGAAATGGGAACCCAAAGAATACATTAAGCATGAACCAATCACCGCCCCCCCCACAGGGGGCTCAAACTGCAAGTAGAAGTTGTTCATGTAACTCCTAGGCACTACATATTGAATACAACTACAAAGTATTATTTATAGGAAATTGAAGAAATATAGTCCAAAAGGAGGTCAAAATATCTCTGTGTACAGATGATACGAAGAAAACAAAAATACTGGAGAGATACCCATTGTTTAGAGTTGAGCCATTCTCATATAAAAAATGATGATACTGCCTAAATAAATTAATGGATTTAGTGCAATACAAATCATACCACCAAGGGATTACTTTATAGAACTAGATGAAATAATTACAGAAACTAATCAAAGAAAAAAAAGATAAAAATATCAAGGGAAATAACTTAAAAAGCAGGAATTAAGGAAGCATAAATAACATTAATAGGTCTCAAACTTTATCATAGAGCAATAATTAACAAAACTTTTTGATACTAGTTAAAAAAACAGATTAAGTAAAGACCCAGAAGCAACTGAATATAATAATTTTGTGTTCAGTGAAAAAAAGAAGAAAAACTGCTGGGAGAAAAATTCCTACTCAATGGAGAACTGCTAGGTAAATTGGAAAACAGTTTGAGAGAAATTAGGTTTAGCTCATTACTCTACTCATTACATAACACAATAAGATAACACATACACATACATACATATACACACACACATATATACATATATGCCATTTAGAAGCAATTAAGTCATGGGAAGAGGTACTTTGCACAACGATTTCTAGAGAGAGAATTCTTAACCAAATATGGGATGGAACAGATCATAATGGATAAACCAGGCAATTTTGATTACATAAAATTAAAAATCTTTTGAAGAAATAAAATCAATACTCTGAGTGCACAGTATAGACTCCTTGCTGGATAAGTTATCCTCTCCTCCACTGTTATTGCACCCAACCACAAGTACCTCAAGGAAAGCCATCCATGAACCAACCAGAGATGAGAACTTGAGGCCTTGTTGGACTCAAGATGAGGTTTTTCTTTTTTCCTACTCCCAGCTTACAATATAGCTAGAGCAAAATGATTTCAGGAGCTCTCTAGTAAAATTTCGCCACCACCCCATTTTATAGATGAGGAAAATGAAAGCCAGGGAGGTTAAGACTTGTCCAAGGTCACTTAATATCAGAGATTGAATTTGAATAGATTTTCTTTGACTCTAAAGCCAGTACTCTTTCCATTACATCATGCTTCTTCCTGTGGGAGGAAAGAATAGAAAGAAAAGAAGACTTAAGCTTACAAAGAAGAAGAAAATTGTGACTTTGGAGGGAAAAGGTAACTTGGAGGAGTTTAACCTAATGAATCAGTTTAAAGATTAAATTGGGGGAGGAGAAATTTGGCAAAATTTGACAAAAATCAAAGAAAATCTTAAGGAGAATAAGTTCTAGGTCCTAATATTGGTCGGTATTCTACCACCAGTTCAAAAGAGGAGAAGGATCTATGACAAATAAAGAGGGTACAAAAAGATTAAGGAGCATCAATGAAGATAATGGAGTTGAATGTGAAGATGTCGACTTCAGAAGGTAAGGGAGAAGACAGCTGGAAAAACAAGGCAAGGTAAATAAGAAAAGTTAAGTGGAACGTTTAGAGGATAAAGGACATTTGGTAGATTGATGATGGGGCAAGTTGATGAAAGAGATAGAAGTTGGGTGTAAGGCTAAAGAGGAGGAGACTGTGGTTGTCAAGTGTTTGAGACCCAAGAAATGAAGTTAAATGGATTTGTCAAATAATTAGCAGGTGATAGTACATCTTAAAAGTTTTAACCAGGTAATTAAAGATGAGGTATAAATACCTACAAGTATTTAAAAAAACCAGACTGTAAATCTTGACCATCATAGAGAATAGGAGAAATCATGTAGTGACCCTATAATTGAGTGTTTGATGTTTGTATTTCTGGCACAGAAAAATTACTGTTACCTGCATTCTAAGTACCAGGTGTCTCAAAAACATTAGGGCAATTTTAAGTTAGTAAATCTTAAAACATCCTATTTAGGCTGATCTGTTTCTGAAGGAGAAGGTGAAGGGATGGAAAGAATGCCTCCCACACTTCAGTTTGTTAGGGAGAATAAAATGTTCCTAAAGGAAACAGAAGTGAGGGTTTCATGGGAAAGGGGGGCATCTGAGGTGAAAGAGGGTAAATTTTACTCTTGCCATGATGTTAGAGAGTAGTAGAGTGGTACACAGAAAGAAAAGGAAGGAAAGGAACACATATACAATTAGAAGTTAAAAATGGATTTGAAGTTCTGTCTAAAGAGATGGTGTAAAACTCTCAGGAGGAAGAAACTGCTTGTCCTTTGAAGCATGATAAAGTAGAGCTTCAGAAGTTATCAGGTAAGAAATCATTCAGTAAGGGGCAGAGGAAGAATGGACGAGTAGTAGGAGTTGGAATTCCCTGCTCAGGGGTACTGGGGCAGCTATTTGTTGACCTAATAACAATGATAGAGAATTTTGTTGTCATCCTCAGATGTGTATTCAAAACATATCAGAGATCCTCCCAAGACTTATCAAAATGGTTGACAACTCCCAACTTATGATACACATAGATAAAAGAGAAATTGCCAGAAGGAATCAAAAAAGTATTGCCAATGATTATGAAGTCTTGAATAAGGGTATAGGCTATCTTGCATTCACAATTGCCCATTGAAGGCAAGGGATGCAGAAAAGAAAAATCAATCTGGGAGGTTAACAGTTGGCTAAGAAGGTGGTGTGGGATTTGGGCTTCTGAACTGCAGCTTAAAACATAAAAATGGCAGATATCTGACTAAGGATAGAGAGAAATGAAGTACCCTTTAAAAAGGCTGGTAAGAATATCTTACAAATTTAATGAAAAGATCTTTCAACTAAAGAAGCTGCAGGAGGGAGATGACTGCCTATGCATGTCTCCTACATTCGATACTATAGAAAGAAACTAAAAAGAAGGAAGAATAATCACAGTTGAAATGGCTTGAAGTTCACAGGAAATAAAATCCAAAAAAAGGAACCATTAGTAAAAGGCATCCAATGTCTATACATAAATCCCCAAAGTTCAAGCAACAAAGAAGAGAAACTAGAAGAAGTCCCAATACAAGGAAGTTGACAAATTTACATTCTAGACATCACTAACACTCATAGAAAGGAAGAAATCTATGACTTTACCATGGCTCTGGCTTTTTATTCAAATGAAACAAGATAGGTTAAAAAAAGAGAGATGACTAAAAACATATTTTAAGAAGGCTTATTCACATGAAATCAAAAATACATAGTGGGGCAACATGACAAAGCATATTTAAGTGAAAGTCAATAAAGGAAGAAACAGTAATGTTGTCTTTGGAGCATCGTACCACTTTTACAGAAAGAGGAAATAGATGTGGCTATGGAAAATAGATGGCAAGCCTGGCAGAGGGGTATGAAAGCTTAGCAACTAGGGACTTCAATTTTTTAACAATTCTTCAGTTATCTAGACATCAGCTAGAGCTCTTCTCTCTCTCATTCTCATTTGTCTCTTTCTCACTTATCTCTCTGTCTTTCTGTCTCTCTGTCTTTCTCTGTTTGTCTCTGTCTTTCTGTTTCTCTCTCCCCCCAAAGCAGCAGCTAATAATTTCTTGACTTGACAATGATAATTGTATTCAAGAAAAGAAAATCCTATTATGGATCTGATTCTCACTAACATAGAGGAACTAAGAGTTGGAAATGATGGGAACCCTGAGAGAATCTAGGCATAATCTCACATGCACCCTCAATTTTGGGAAAGCAGATTTCATAGAGTTCAAGGAAAAGCTACCATAGGTCCCATGTACTAAAATGCTACAGGGGAAGTCATTCCAAATATAATGAGGAGTGATCAAGAATAAAAGTTGGAAAGTTCAGAAGGCAGGCAGGTTTAATGGGAAAATGATGCCATGAGTTTGAGGCATGTTGAGTGTAAGAAAATAACAAAATTACTGTGATACTTCACTATAAAAATAAGGGCTATATCTCGCAATGCTATCATATTAAGAAAAATAAACAATTCTTCCCTGGAAGGAATTTGGATGACTTAATACTTTATTTCCATCCGTAATGTTTATTACTGTACTTGCATCACAAAAATCTCATGATTGTGTTTTCTTCATGGTTGGTATAGTTCCAGTTTTTTTTGGAGAGGGGTACTCTATTTGTGATTATGGTTTTAATTCTCTAATACTATTTGTTAATTGCTATACCTCAGCTACCTTTGTTAATGGAAGGCTGGTGAGGTATAATGTCTTGCATATAGTTGATGCTTAATGAATGTTCAGTAAATTTAATGGTGGGAAGGGCCTTGAATGCTGGATAGCACAATTGCAAATTAGACTTGGAGTCAGCAGGCTTGGGTTTTATGTTCTAGCTCTAGTGCTAATTAATATGGACACTTTGGACAAGCAACAACCTTTCTGGGTTTCCATTTGATGATCTGTCAAATGAGACTGAACTATTTTGTATTACGAAATACAAAGTATTTTGTAAATCTTGAAGCACTATGTCAATGTAAGTTGTTGTTACTATTGTCATAATTACTATGTACATATTTAAAATTATATTTTATGGAAAAAAAAACAGAAAATGAAATGACTGAATTTGTATTAGGAGGGCAGAGTTTATAATCTCAAAGAGGGTCATATATATGTCTGAAAGGTTCGGAACCGCTGGATATAAGAAATTTTCAAGATAAGAGGCAGAAGAATCAAATCATATATTTAGGCTCCACAGTAACCAACCCATGAACCAGCATCCCCATTTTGACATATTGATCAAAAGCTTCCAGGCCCAATAAGTACGCCTTACAAGAGTAACCAGGAGGCTACAGAGAAGCATGATGGTGTAAAGCAAAATCATGCTTCCCCCTCTATGGTAAAAAGATTACCCACTGGCCTCAAGTCCTTGTTCAGCTTCCTTCCATAGGTCAGCTCTGCTACTGGCAGCTCCTGCTTCAGCTTCGGCTGTGGCTGTAGCTGTAGCAGCCTCTGGCTCCAGCGGAAGCTGTTTTTAACCATCCGGCTTCTGCGGGGGAGTAAGGTACGCCGGGGAAAGCACAGGTTCTTTCAATCTGCTTATGCAAGGTGAAGGGGTTGACCAGGAAAGCACAGGTTCTTTCGATCAGCTTAAGCCAGGGAAGCAAGGTGAAGGGGCCGACAAGCTTACTCCAATCCAACGTACAAACAGCATTCAGTTCAGGGGAAAAAGCCAAACTAGTCAAGGGCACTTGTTGACTAAGTGCTAAGGAGCCCATTTTTGGTTACCAACACACTTCTCCACCCTTTGTTCTAGGATACATGGCTGATTAGATGAATTTCACTGAGAATCTAAATGGTGGATGACAGCCAATAATCAATATGAAAACTTTGGCACCAAATTTATTAAATTATGAGAAAAACAAATCAAGTAAATAGGCAGTCTCTGTCTGATAAAGACATAGCTGGGAGGAAAATGTTGTTATAAAGGGCTCCAAATAGATGTAATTCTCTATTATCCATACATAGATTATCTACCTTGAATGTTTCTTGTCGATTTTTATTCTCCTCTAGCTGTTTAATCCCTGGCTACCTCCCTCAACTGCCCAACCAATGAAAAGTTCAGGAATGAAAACTAATTTAGATTTTGTTTAAGTAATTAAGTAGAAAATCTTCTGGACATCATGTAATACATTCTGATGCCAAATGGAAATGCTTCAGCTATTATACAGAACACTACGTAAATCCACACAAATGGGTTTTTTTTTTTGGATTAGACACAACCCTCCTTGCACCCATTAGTTCAGAAAGTCAAGAGTTTACTGTGTCCCCAAACAAGGATAACCCTAATTCAAGTCTCTTAATGATGATGGAGACACATGTTGTTTCTATGACAAAATTCAAGGAGACAGCAAAGCGAGGAGATGCTGACAATATCAAATGGCAGATCAGCATCTCCATTTTGGAAAAAATACACCAGGTTATGTGCCAGAATACATCTATTAAAAATTAATTTTAGCAGCTCTCTAATACCTACAATAAGAAGAGTGTTGGATTTGGGTCTGAGAACTCAAACTTAAATCCCAGCTTCTGGCATTTACTATCCACATGTATGGCCTTGGGCTTTGGTTCCCTCTTTCGTAAAATGAGAAGATTGGACTCGAATCTAGTCATCTGCCAGAAGGTCTTTAAGTTCCCCTTCTATTTTAAATCTAGGAACCTATGACTTTAGAATATTTTATTTAAAAAAAATAATTTCCTAATTTAACATTATTCTTTGACCACTCCTGCTTGATTATTATTAAGATTTACATTCTGATGCATAAAATGACCTGACATTTCAGTTATGCCTTCTGTTTATATTAGGATTATTGGCTCATTTCTCCATCCCCGTTTGCTTTTCTTTTCATGGTCATAGCGAGTAGTGTGTTCTTCTATCCCTGCTTTTTTGCACTTTGCATTTCACAAGAGGCTTTTCAGATTTCTCTATTCATCTCACACTTGTTCATTTTAATTGCCTTATAACATTCCATTAACAATAAAATCCCATACTTTAACTCTTCCCTACCATTGGACATTTAAATTGATTCTATTTGGTTTTGTTTTGCAGTTGTAATTAATAGTACTTTCAAAGTCTTTTAATATATAGTTTATTTTTCTCTTTTTGATATTCTTAGGGTACATTGCAATTGAATTATCATTTCAAAAGGGAATAATTATTTCTGTAGTTTTTACTGCTTATTGCCAGATTGTTTTCCAAAAAGGTGCTCTTGATTTGTCATTACACCACAAGGAATGAGTGGAAAGGCTGCATTTTAAACAGGAGATGAATGATTGAAGCATCAAGCTCATTAACCTTTTCAAAGATATTGTAGACAATGCACACTACTTTAATTGGTGATTATGAAATCATCACCAGAATGAATACATTGATTTTCCTTTGG